>NC_048232.1:3346237-3580105 GCF_002007445.2 Ailuropoda melanoleuca | reverse complement strand
GAGAGGTGTCGGCATGATGAGACAGAACAGGGCAGCTCGAGGAAGGGCAGGAGTTCCTGAGTGCTGCTCTTGCAAGTGGGATAAGCTTCTAGCAAAGAGAAGATATAGATAGGTAGATAGGCAGATATAGATATAAATATACAATTATATATAGTACATAATTACATGTGTTGTTCTATTCTCATCACTATCTTTTCCTTCTCCTGATAAAAAGACAAGACACAGACTGGAAGAAAATCTTTGTAAAATCTAAAATGCAAATATAAAAGTAAATATAAAAAAGTGTAAAAAAGTAAATGTAAAAAAATGTAAAAGATTACATTTTAATATGTAATTAAGGACTAGTATCCAAAATACACAAAGAAGTCTTAAAATTCAACAGTAAGAACCCACTTAAGCAACCCAGTTAAAAAATGGGCAAAGGATCTGAATAAACACCTCACAAAAGATACACAGATGGCAAATAAACGTATGAAAAGATGTTCAACATTTTCATCATTAGGAAATTGCAAATTGAGCAACAATGAGATGCCACTAGTTGTCTATTAGAATGGCCAAAATCCAAAAAACTGACAACACCAAATGCTGATGAGGATGTGAAGCAACAGGAACTCTTGCTGAAGGCGGACAAGAATGCAAAATGGCTCAGTCACTTGGGGAGACGGTTTGCCAAGTTCTTGCGAAACTAAACATACTCTGACCATATATGATCCAGCAATTGTGCTTCCTGGTATTTACCCAAAAAGCTGAAAACTTATATCCACGTAAAAACCTGGAATGTTTATAGTAGTGTTACGCATAATTCCCAAAACTTGGAAGCGACCCAAATGTCCTGCAATAGATGAATGGATAAAAAAAGTAATACATCCATAGGGTGGAATATCATTCAGCAATGCATGCACGAGCAGGTAGAACGCGGGGATATTTAGAATATGGAACCCATCCTGTGTGATGCAGTATTAGTAGGCGCGTTTCCTTATGCACTTTTATAGAACACCAAGGGTCAACCCTAAAGTAAATTACAGACCTTGGTTAATAGTCACGTGTCAATATTGGCTCATCAATTGTAACAGATACATCTCACTAATACTAGATAACACTAGGGGAACCTGTGCAGGTATATATATACATACACCTGTTCCTTCCACTCAATATTTCTGCAAACCTTAAACTACTTTTTAAAAATAAATCTATGAAATTTTTAAGATATAATCANCTCTCTCTTTAAAAAAAAAAAAGTCTAGAAAAAGAAAGCCTTAGGAAGCAATACAAATGGAGGAAAACCAAAATATGTATTTTGATAGAAGCTTTAAGAAGGATAGATATCCAGAAGGATATGGGGATCAAAACATGTCTAATAATGTCAAATGTTGCCTAAGTTCAAAGACAACAGGACTGCTTGATTTGGTGAACAGAAGGTGAGCCTTGATAAGGGAGGATAAGTGATTTTAGCAGCATTACAGATCGAAACAAATTATAGACGGAAGGAGTAGGCACAGGCCTGTTAGGGAGTTTGACATTGAAGAGGGTTTGTTCTATTGAATGATTAGTGAGGTCAAGAGAAGTTTTCATCTTCTTTTTTATAGGAAAGAGAAGACAAAATGAAGAAAAAATTAAGCACAAAAGAGGAACTAGCTGGTGGATAGAGATTCTGAGGATGAAGTAAAGTTCTTGGAGGAAACATGGAAAAGACTCCTCTACGACAGGAGACAAGGAAGTGAGAGGGTAAGCATACGGAAACACAGGGATCTGAAATAGAGAAGAGAAATGTCAGCAACACTCAAGACAAGCTTGACTCCGTGTGTAGAAGGAATTGAGTGAAGAATGACAGAGAGGTGTCGGCATGATGAGACAGAACAGGGCAGCTCGAGGAAGGGCAGGAGTTCCTGAGTGCTGCTCTTGCAAGTGGGATAAGCTTCTAGCAAAGAGAAGATATAGATAGGTAGATAGGCAGATATAGATATAAATATACAATTATATATAGTACATAATTACATGTGTTGTTCTATTCTCATCACTATCTTTTCCTTCTCCTGATAAAAAGACAAGACACAGACTGGAAGAAAATCTTTGTAAAATCTAAAATGCAAATATAAAAGTAAATATAAAAAAGTGTAAAAAAGTAAATGTAAAAAAATGTAAAAGATTACATTTTAATATGTAATTAAGGACTAGTATCCAAAATACACAAAGAAGTCTTAAAATTCAACAGTAAGAACCCACTTAAGCAACCCAGTTAAAAAATGGGCAAAAGATCTGAATAAACACCTCACAAAAGATACACAGATGGCAAATAAATGTATGAAAAGATGTTCAACATTTTCGTCATTAGGAAATTGCAAATTGAGCAACAATGAGATGCCACTAGTTGTCTATTAGAATGGCCAAAATCCAAAAAACTGACAACACCAAATGCTGATGAGGATGTGAAGCAACAGGAACTCTTGCTGAAGGCGGACAAGAATGCAAAATGTCTCAGTCACTTGGGGAGACGGTTTGCCAAGTTCTTGCGAAACTAAACATACTCTGACCATATATGATCCAGCAATTGTGCTTCCTGGTATTTACCCAAAAAGCTGAAAACTTATATCCACGTAAAAACCTGGAATGTTTATAGTAGTGTTACGCATAATTCCCAAAACTTGGAAGCGACCCAAATGTCCTGCAATAGATGAATGGATAAAAGAAGTAATACATCCATACGGTGGAACATTATTCAGCAATGCATGCACGAGCAGGTAGAACGCGGGGATATTTAGAATATGGAACCCATCCTGTGTGATGCAGTATTAGTAGGCGCGTTTCCTTATGCACTTTTATAGAACGCCAAGGGTCAACCCTAAAGTAAATTACAGACCTTGGTTAATAGTCACGTGTCAATATTGGCTCATCAATTGTAACAGATACATCTCACTAATACTAGATAACACTAGGGGAACCTGTGCAGGTATATATATACATACACCTGTTCCTTCCACTCAATATTTCTGCAAACCTTAAACTACTTTTTAAAAATAAATCTATGAAATTTTTAAGATATAATCGCCATTTTAGGTCCACACCAAAATTGAGTGATTTGGGAATTCTCACCAATTATTTACACTTTATCAAATTCTTTTGTCTCTTTTGTTCTTTTTTAAAAAGATTTATTTGTTTTTAGAGGGAGGAAAAGTGCGAGCAGAGGAGGGACAGAGGGGGAGGGAGAGGAGAATCGCAAGCAGAGTCCCTCCTGCGTGCTGCTCGATCNGGTTTGTTCTATTGAATGATTAGTGAGGTCAAGAGAAGTTTTCATCTTCTTTTTTATAGGAAAGAGAAGACAAAATGAAGAAAAAATTAAGCACAAAAGAGGAACTAGCTGGTGGATAGAGATTCTGAGGATGAAGTAAAGTTCTTGGAGGAAACATGGAAAAGACTCCTCTACGACAGGAGACAAGGAAGTGAGAGGGTAAGCATACGGAAACACAGGGATCTGAAATAGAGAAGAGAAATGTCAGCAACACTCAAGACAAGCTTGACTCCGTGTGTAGAAGGAATTGAGTGAAGAATGACAGAGAGGTGTCGGCATGATGAGACAGAACAGGGCAGCTCAAGGAAGGGCAGGAGTTCCTGAGTGCTGCTCTTGCAAGTGGAATAAGCTTCTAGCAAAGAGAAGATATAGATAGGTAGATAGGCAGATATAGATATAAATATACAATTATATATAGTACATAATTACATGTGTTGTTCTATTCTCATCACTATCTTTNTCTGCCATCCCAAGACCCTGAGATCATGACCTGAGATGAACTCAAGAGTTGGACAATCAACTCTTTCTTTCCAGAGGAAGAAATTGCAATATTTTCTTTTATGAGCACCCATGATATAACATAGCAGGAAATGCTGAGTATAAAATAGACCAGCTTTATTTTTTATCTCTTCAACTTAGATCTGTATTGCCACTACGTTAAGTTTTCAGTTTTGACACTTAGAGAATAGTTTTTCTCTGTTTTTCACAATCTATGGTAATTTAACAATCCCTACTCACGTATTAATTGATATTTCATTTACCAAGAGAGTAAAATCAATAATGTCTAACTGATTTCAGATTATAATATTAAATAAGGCATAAAGTGGGAATTTGGGAAAATGTATTTTCAAAAATATCTGTAAAACATATAGTTTGAAATAACGGAAGTGAAGCGGGTTTGTGGAAATAAATGGAATACAACAGAAAAATGGATTGAAGTGGACGTAAGTGAAATAATGGGTTAAGTGAGATTGATTTCAGTGGAACCTTTTATATCGGCAAATTGATAAGTAATCATTTTTTGCATGTCATGAATTACCCACATTTCCACCATCTCTCATGTTCAAGGAAAGTGCTTTTTAAGGAAACAACTTACAACCACGTAAAACCCTGCTTATTAGGGAAACAACCACGAAACAAAATGACCTTCCACTTCAGGCAATAGAGCGGTCAAAATCAAAACACTAAAAACTAAAAACATTTAAAAATCTGTCAATCCTCTTTTTTCNTGCTAAAAACATTTAAAAATCTGTCAATTAATCCTCTTTTTTCATGACTGTGTTGTTGGCTGATTACAAATGAGTCACCAAATAATTCTTTGCATACAGAATATGGATTTAAGGAGTGTNCACTAAAAACTAAAAACATTTAAAAATCTGTCAATCCTCTTTTTTCATGACTGTGTTGTTGGCTGATTACAAATGAGTCACCAAATAATTCTTTGCATACAGAATATGGATTTAAGGAGTGTTTGTGTCAAAGCATAGAAATACAGGAATTGCCCCTAACTCGGCCAAACCTAGGTAGTGCGCACACCCATCTCTAAATGTCCACTCGGAAATGAGCAAATGTAACCGAGTGACTGTGACCGACTCGCTCAGGCCCGTCACGGGGAAGATGGCTATATCCACGCCATGAGCATCGCACAGACATTCAGATTGATGGGTATCAGCTTCACAGACATGTTTACGAGCATGTACAACAGAACAAATGATGGTAGATGATGCATGGGGGAAGTCAGAAAGTATTACCCTAGATACTGCGTTTGTTGACATGTGTATCAAAAAGGAGACAGAAACACACGTAATTCCAACACGGAAGAATGACGTCATGTATGTTAAGTAGGCATCAGCTGTGAAGGAAGCAAGTGGGAAGGGCAAGGCTGTGTCNAGCATATCAAAAAGGAGACAGAAACACACGTAATTCCAACACGAAGAATGACGTCATGTATGTTAAGTAGGCATCAGCTGTGAAGGAAGCAAGTGGGAAGGGCAAGGCTGTGTCCACGGGGCACAAGTGCAGCGGGAGCCACCACTGCTGGGCTGCAGGGAAGAGAAGAGCCGGCTGAATTTCAGGTGCTTGAGGGGGCCCCAAGGAGCTGAAACTCGCGGACCCCTGAGGAGGGGGGAGCCACTGCATCAGTGCTCCCAGTGACCCTGAGCTTTGAGGAGGGGCCCCGGGAGAGCTGGTGCCAGCGTCCCCGGGAAAGCCCGACGCCGCTGCTCCTGCGAGTGTTGGAAAACAGCCCACTGAATCCAGCCGTTCCTGCAGAAAGGAGTCAAGCCGGGCAGACACTCAGGAGGAAAGACCATGCAGGCCCACAGGAAGCGGAGGACGGAGCCAGCGTGGTGTCTCCCTGCAGTGGAGGCTACCCTGGGGCCAGCTGGCCCAGCAGGAACGGGTTTGCGGGGACCCAGCCCGGCATCACGGAGCAGTGGACGCACGGCAGCTTGGAGCCGTGGACACCAGCTCAGTCCCTGAGAGTAACCCCTCTCACCTCCTGCCNCTACCCTGGGGCCAGCTGGCTACCCTGGGGCCAGCTGGCCCAGCGGGAACGGGTTTGCGGGGACCCAGCCCGGCATCACGGAGCAGTGGACGCACGGCAGCTTGGAGCCGTGGACACCAGCTCAGTCCCTGAGAGTAACCCCTCTCACCTCCTGCCCGGTTCCCGCATTCTGAGAGCACAGTGGGATTTCTCCTCTCCTTTCCTAGGATGAGTCTTGGATCCTCCCCTCCCACCCCAGAGCATCTGGGCGCCATCCATTTCAGCCACTTCAAGGAGACAAAGAACTTCCCTGAAGTTGGCCTCCCTGACTCAGTCACCTGCTGAACCAGAGTCCCTTTCCTAAGCTGCACAGCAAACGGCCCACACTTGACTCATGGATTGTGAGCCCTGCAGCATGGACACGCCAGGTCTGCTTCTCTCCCCCACCTGTCTGTAATCTCCCTGAGGACAGCAGCCCCACCTGGGGCATTTTTTTATGGCAGTCCACGCAGACTGAGACAGATGCCAAGGATGTTGCCGAGTGGAGGCTGGAAACCACAAAGGAACAAACCCTCCAAGAGAAAGAGCTGGAGGAAGCATCCTGGTCTAAGAGCTCGTCACCACTTGGACTTGGTGCCAGCGCATCTCTAGATGGAACTCTTCAAGCAAGCAACCTCACGACATAAATGAACAACTGCTGAGAACAGATGCCTGACCCCCATACCTGGAGGGAGGCTCTCAGAACTCTGTGAGTCCAGGTTCAGCGTATCCATTATGATATCAGCCTAATCCGTTGCTGTGAAATGCACCTCCTTGGTAACCGAAATGCTTTATTCTGCCTCCGTTTGCAAAGCAACTACATGCAAGTCGGTGTGCATTCGTTCACTGGCTTCTCTTCTTCAGGGGCGTGTGGGGCTTGGTGAGCTGGAAGAGAAAGTGGTTGAAAACAGAATCAGAATGTAAGATGTCGAGCCTCACCGCCTTCAAACTGTGCCTTGAAATAACAACAGAACGGCATTCCAGCCCAGACTCAACCCAGTGTCACTAGACTCCCATCAGTTTCCGACACTGCCCTGCAACTGGGTTTTCGTTAACATTGCTTAAAAGTACACCATCTGAAATTCGCAGGTTACGTTTGCAAATACATTTTTTTCTTTAAGACTGGAGAGCCTTTATTTCTTTTTTCCTTTTCTCTGTCATTAGTGACGTGTAGACTCACCTTGGGATAAAGCGTAGATCCGGATATGCTGTCCGTTCATTGGAACAGCCACCAAAACCTCATTAGCACAGGCTCTCGGTGTGATGTGACAACTGGATGGCCCTGACGAGCGGGATTTGAAGTCGAGGAAATACAGAAATTGCACCTCCCTCAAAATCGCACGCTCAAAACCCAGAAAAAGCATGAGTGCCCAGATAGCAACAGCAGGCAGACCACGGAGCCGGGAATCAAAGAACGAACATCCAAAGTGATTACGGGAAAAGAGAGGTAGAGAGATAAAAACCAGCAACGATGCAAATGTGCAGCAGCGAGGAAGTGGCCACGAGAGAGGGTCTGGAGGAAGACACACTGGGGGAGGGAATGTTTAGGGTAGTATTAGCACACACGTGTGGAAATACAATTGAAAAAGAATGTCTGTACCCTCTGCCCGAGAACCTCGTGAGAGTGGGCACCGTTACATTAAATAATAATGTCTCTAGGGAGGAGGCACCAGCATATTTACCAAGGTATTTAAAATCGGACCGGAGAAGCAATTTTTAAAAATCCCATTGAGAGCTATAACTCATTGGCAGCGATACTGACTCGACAAAATGTTTCCAGTTCTAATTTCAGAAGGCTGGATGAGGCTCTCATTTCCATCCTCTGTGTTATTTATCTCTAACCACCGCCTTCCGAACTTGAAAGGCTAACCAATGAGAAGGAAGTGCTAGGTGTCCTCGAAAAATATACTCATGATTTAAGATCTGTAGTTCTTACATCACAAATGAAATACTGAAGACCAATAGGGCTGACAACAAATGAACTCCTTCGTTCATAAAATTGGTATTAAGGAAGAATCTTATTTTGTGGATGGGTCCATTTTCTAGTGAGTGTTCAGTGAAGCCCGTCAGGAGCTGAGTGGCTGGGCTGCTTGTTCTCTGTTCTCTGTCTCTGCTGGCCACTGGCCTCCACTCCCCGTGGTACTTGTATCTGAAAACACCTGCTCTGCATACCTCACAGAGGGGTAGTGAGGATGGAACGGAAGATCGGTTAAACGGAGCCGTCCAAAAAGCTACGCAACTCTCCCAGGGCACCGGCCAATGTCGTGTGATGTTAGGAGAAAAACAGTAGAACAGTGAAGTGACAGAGTCTAGAATGGGATTACACGCTCAAAATCTTGACGCCCATAGACAGTACTCTAGGGTTTGAGAAAATGGGAATCTCCCATACAGACAGAACTGGACAAACCTTACACCCCCTAGTGACTCCCTCTGTGTCTTGAGGTGGGGTCTTATCTTTGACCCAAATGCTTCAGGCAACATTGTCAACCTGCTTTCATTTCCTCCGTCCCCAGATGGCCCTCCAAATGCTCTGCTGTCCCTAGTGACGTCCTCAGCCTTTCTGACTTTCTGATGGGGGGTCCCACACTGACTGCAGGACAGTGGGTTCTAGTTTGCTGTGCTCCCCTGGTCTCATGTCCTATCCTGTCCCTAAAATTCTACAACTCTCTGATTTCTAAGGCTGCTCTCTGAGAAACCCTTCGCATGTTTCATGAGCAATTCTGCCACACTCCATAAGGACTGCCATTCCTGACCCTCGGTGAAGCCCCCGGGTCCCCGCTGTAGGTCCTCCCATCCCATTTTCAGTGGGATGCTTTCTGGATGGAACACATGTTCCCACACTACAACCCATGACTTCACAGGCTTCAAACTGCTTCAAGTTTTCCCGTGGATAGCTCATGCTATGCTATTCCAGATACGGCACCTTCATCACAAGCTAAGGCAATTTGCCACCTGTGCTCTAGGACGTGCCCTCCGCCCCCCTTCCGTGCTATCTAAGTAAGTGACCGTTCTTGTGCTTTTCAATGGGGATGTTGAGCAGTGCTTACAACTTGGTGGCTGTAAAAGTTAATCAATAAAATAAGAGAAAGGCAATTTGGAACAAATTCTTTGCTCATAAAGGATGTTGTCCTGTAATCCCCAAATCAGTTGACGTGGGATGGGTGGTGACCTTGGGGGACCTTGAAGGACATGACAATGAGAAGATTCTTCACATATCCACAGGGCTCAGTTGTAGTTAACAAGTGGACTGGCCCCAGAGTCCCTGAACACCCCCCTTCCTTTCAAGGGCGGCCCATGTCCCACCTTCTCCCAAGTGCCCCTGCTCTCTGCCGCTGCTGTCACTGTCCTCTGAACGGTTGGAGCATTGTGTCTTTGCCCCCCACTTCCTCATTAATGACTTAGCATAGACTGCAGCAAGTAATTACAAACATATTTTTAAGCATGCATATATTTACCCTTGCCAAAGAGTTGCAAGCCGTGTAAGGCAGAGAGCACACAGCACGTATCTTTTCCCCAGAGTCTGATGCTGAACCCCGTGTTCCACCGATGCCCCAAAAATACAGAGCGGGGACTTAGGCAGTGGGTAAAATGAGAAGATGCACAACCAAACAATTGTTTGTCCAAAAGCAGGACTAGGCATTTACTGGGTGGTTCCTTTGTTCTCCATAAACACCTGTCTTCAAGCTGTTTTGAGCATCCAAGGAGCAAATGCATGTAAATCGCTCTTCCCATAAGGACACAGGGCACCTGCTCAGACGACATCAGTGATGGCTGTGACTGCTTGTCTGTCTACACACTGGCTTCAAGAACCACACTGACCCAAAGTGGGAGCTCGGAAAATATTTCTGAATGTAATAGGATTGAATTGGTAGTAAAGATGACACAAACACTTCCTATGTTTGATTTTTAGAATAAATAACTGATCAAATCCTACTGAAGCAAATGGCAGGAGACGTTGTGCTTCAGTTGTCATAAAATGTCATGCAGAAGCACGCATGGCGATCACGGTGAGGTATGGCAGGGCCTGGGGACCCAAAGGAACAAATAGCGAGGCATAAAGGAGACAATAGAGAGCTGTTCTACGTGTCGTTCTGGAAAAGGAGCCGTTCCATTTTTAAGATGTGACATATACACCTCAATTTTTATTCCCAAGCTCATTGTTGGAGCTGTGTGTCACTTTCTGTCACAGCCAGTTTACTTTGTTCTGTTTCGATCTGAGAGGGTGATGATTAGGGGTAATGTTGGTATAAGGGAAAAGCCCTCCCCTGCTGTGTCCTTCTGGCTCCATACCCCACTGCAACTCTGCCGTCTGGCACGTGGGACAGTCCTGCAGCCCAGCCGGGGGCGCTGCATCTAACCCAGCCCGACACCGTCTACCTGGGGATGGGTGGGACCCCACAGGCTGAAGTCACTTGCGGATGCAGAAGGGTATCTCTGACCTCCTTCTTTGTACTTAAAGGAGGTCATCAAATTTCCCCAGGAGAGGTTCACCTCGGTTAAGTGTTGATTTCAGCTCAGGTCCTGATCTCAGGGTTGTGAGATCAAGTCCCGAGTTGGGCTCCGTGCTCAGCATGGAGTCAGCTTGAGAATCTCTCTCTTCTTCTCTCCTTCTCCCCACTCGTGTTCTCTCTCTCTCCTTCTGTCTCTCTAAATAAATAAAACCTTAAAAAATAATAAAATAAAAATAGTCTTAAAAAAAATTTCCCCAGGAGAAGGCTTCCTCCCGGCACCAGGAAGAGCATAGCATGCTTACCGATGCCCAAACGGACCTGTGCAAACATACCTACTAAAATAACCCTAATTCCCCAGTGGTCTCCCCATTTATCTCCAGTGGATTGCCTGTGGCCCCCACCTCTTTTTCTCCTGTCTTGTCAGTCTCTGCCGTGTACCTCTCTGTTCAAATGGTACATGAGCTCGCAGGCTGGTCTCCTTCCTTGGGTCTTCTTCTCCTATATAATGAAGGTGTCCACATACACGAAGAATATTAACATTCAGTAAAATGTGTATGCTTCTCTGCTTAGCTGTCTTTGCCTTTTTTGGTTTAATTCCCAACAGACCCAGACCCCCAAAGGGTAGAGGAAAATCCTCGCCTCCTCTTTCGTTCTGAGGACAAGGTTACCTGACCAGCCAACACCACGTTTATGCAACACCAACAAGGATTCAGAAATATTCCTGTCACAGCGACATTTCCTTTAAAAGCATCCATCAGTGATAGCTCCCTAGCAAAATTTCTCCTGATTGCCATACTTTATGCCCTTATTTTAATTTGCTTAAGCAGGCGTTATGATTATAAATTGGCTCTTGATTACCCACAGAGGTATTACCTCCCGATACTTTCTGAAAATCACCAGGGAGAAGAGGTAACTAACTTGTTTATTTTCTTCCACATCGCTCTGCACGTGCTTTTGCTTTTCTGGCTCCTGTGACTGACAGCCCGTGAGAGATTCTATAAGCTGAAATATTGGATGACTCCCCCTGCCCTTCGAAGAGGGCTAGTATTAACCTGGGAAGAAGGAGAGCTCGTGGGCATTACGGCTGGAAGCGAGGGTCGTGTGAGTGCTAGGGAAGCTCACAACAGAACAAATCCCGAGCAAAAGTAGGCGGGCACGCAGGCAGCAAGGCCCCCCAGCCCCCACCCCAGCGAGCCCGCGTCAGGCTCCAGACTGGGGCCATAGTTGTGCCGTTATCGTGCCGTGAATTTCCAAACCCCTCCCCCCAGGAAGACACCTTGCCCAGTTAAACAATGTGCAGATGATTTACCCTGCTGTTCCCTCAATAGTGCACAGTGCAGGTAACCCGTGCCCCACCCACACGGAGACTCGCGTTGTGACTCGCGTTGTGACTCGCAGCTTTACTGCTGGGGGCCTGTCTTAGCTCCAGCTGCTACAGCAAACATGCCACCAACTGGGGTTGGGGGGGGTGCTCATGAACAGCAGACATCTATTCCCCCCAGCTCTGGAGGCTGAAGTCCAAGATCAAGGCTCCAGCAGATTCGGTGTCTGGTGAGACCCTGTTTTTTGGTTCGCAGATGCATCCTCTATGTCCTCACCTGGTGGAAGGGGTGAGGGGGCTCTCTGGGGTTTCTTTTATAAGGACTCCCATCCTGCCATGGGGCCACATGCTCGTGACCTCAGCCCCTCCCAGAGTCCCCACCTCCTACCACCATCACAACGAGGGTGAGGCTTCAACATGTAAATTCAGAGGAACACAAATGTTTAGTTTACAACATGGCTCAAGGTCCACAGTGCGTACAAGTGATGCTGGAAGCGCCCCACAGTGGGAGGGGAAGGAAACCAGGGGTGCGGGATCAGCACACCCTCGACTCTCAGCATGGCACTGAGACCCTGGGCCATCGGGGGGCTGCACGGAGAAGGCCTGGGAGTGTCCCTTCAGGAAGTGGTGACAGTTCTGTGGCTGCAGGACAATTCCTCCTGACACCGGCCCTGCTTATTTCCAGAAACGTCATCACCTTTTTCTCAGAGTTCGGCCCATCACGCTGCGGGACTGCACACCCAGGAGGGCTCGGGCACTAAAAGCAGAGATAAAAAGCCACCAACAGGCAGTGAAACAAGGTTGGCAGTGGGGTTGTGCCCGAGAGGCCTTCTGCTGGCAGACTGGCTAGCAGCTTCTGCCAGGCCCAGCAGGTGCATTCTCTGTGACAGCAGGACGCCTCACGGTCATCCTGCAGCCCACGCTGTGACCCTCGTGTCCCCGGGGCTGTGGCCACGGATGCTGCTGAACCCTCACCACTTCCTGTCATGTAACATTCTGAGTTACTGACTTTTCTCAGGGTCTTAGCAGGATTCCTTCAAGCAAAGAATGGTCCACCCAGGAGGAGTGGTCTCCCTACCCACCACACTGGAGAATCGGGAACCACCTCCCTGCCAACCCAGGAACAAACAGAAGGCAGGATTCATATGGTGTTTGGGTGGTGATTTAGTAGTTCGTGGGTGGAGCTGGTCTGAAGTTTAGAGGAGAGATAAAGTTCTGTAGAAAGAGAGACCGAGAGGAAAAGCCAGCACCCGCCTGGGACTGTGGAGGAATTTTCAAGCACAGTTAGCTGTTTTTAATTTTCCTTACTGAAGCTGGTGACCTGTCCGCTGCTCCTAAAATGGAGTCAAGAGCTCCCTTATCTGGATGCCAAGTGAGAATGACGTCAGAGGCTTAAGGGGGCTGAGGTCCTTCGGATTATATTAAAATTTCTATTATACACAAAGGCCCCCTCCCAGGCAGAGCCCCTGGGGGCAATCTGGTGCCCCCTTCCCCAGGCTCAGGAGTGTCAGCTAGCCACCAAGCACCCCCATCGAAGTTGCTCGAGGTGGACTTCCATACCCAGCCTCACCGGGGAGAGGGAATTCCCAAGCCCTGAGGGCAATGAACACCAGCCCCTGGGAAGCCGCAGCAGAACCATAGAAGAATGCCGGGTGCTAACGATAATGAGCAAAAGCCAGAGATTTAATTTTATAATCGTCTCAGGACATTGATGTTTTTAAGTTTTTCTTATGGAATTGAACAAATTGTAGAGTATGGGGGTATCTTTATATTTAAATATTATTATAGAATCACCTAGGGTGTCAAATCTGAGGAATACAGGGGAGTTGTCTTATCACCGTATGGTTTTTTCCAAACTTGAATGACTGTAAAATTACTGGAAAAGTTGAACGGCATGTGGATTCTGTTTTGCTGTTGATTTAAGAAAGGAGAGGGATTAGAGACAGGAGTACAAGCATTGAATTAGATTCCGAACATACCTTGAGAGACCCACGCGCTGGGGTCACACAAAACAGGACCAGTTACACAGAAATAAGCGTGCAGCTTTGCACAAGGCAGCTCGAAGGTGATGACTGAAATCGTGCCCTGGAGCAGGACCGCCCCATCTTCGTGTCTGCTCTGTGATTTGCGCCGGCAGAAGATCTCCAGCAGGTGGGGAGCCTCCCCCGTGACTCAGTGGCCTCATCTGGAGGCTGCAGATAACTCACAGTGGTGCTTGTGGACATCGGAGTGAGAGCACACCCGCAAAGTGTGAGGAACGCACGCACACACTCAAGGGAAGAGTCGCATCTCGCCCACAAACCGACAGCGCCAGAGCGGACAGGTGTGATAAACCAGGGCCTCGCATCGGCGTCTCCGCAGACGACGTCCTAGCCAAAGTCACACACAGCAGAGTTGCTTCTGAGGCCAGACAGAAACTTGTAATTTGGACACTGGGATAGGAATTTCACACTTGTTGTGTCTGCTAATCCTCACAATAGCCTGAAAATCTGGGGCTATTATCTACACAGATGTGCCGACAGAGACTCGGGAAAGCGGTCACGCAACAAATGGGCAAACTAGCATTTGAAGCCAACTTTAATAGTCTAAGATGGAAATTGAGAAATTGATACTCGTTCAAGGGGGTAGGGGAATGGAACGGTTAGAAATCATCAAACCAGGGCACCCTCCAGGAACCTGAGAACAGCTCCTATGAGCAGACGAACTACAACAAAACTTTCCACACGCTTGACATGAGACCTCATTTTTGTCCGATGTACCCATGATGGGCAGAACGTGGGTAACAATGTCCATAGTTGGGATGAAGACTCGTAACGTTCCTATGAACCTAGATTTTAATAAGTACATCAGTTTCTATGCAGAAGGCGAATATTGTCAAGAAAGAATTCAAATGTCGAAGGGGCATTAGAGCACTCAACCTATTGGACTGTACTTCTCAAGGCAGAGTGAATATATTGAGTAAAGACCCAATGAGGCAAACACTGGGAATGTTCGAAGTCTGGTCATCTGGTTCAAATTAATTTCAGTAGCAGGAGAATAGCATCCATTAGACACCAAAATAGATGTAACATTATTAGTGTGGAATACAGGGAGGCCAGTCATGATTCACTTCTGTGGGCTTAGGTGACCTCAACACCAGAGCGTCTCAACTCAACCAGCCCCAAGGGGGCTGGCATTGTAGCAGAAAGCCCTGCTCGGCGCTCACAGGCAGGTGAACTGTTCCACACTTCATATATCCCAAATGGACATGTTGAAGACCTAGTTACCATTCTGATTCTAACTCCAATGTGGGGGTATCTATATAGGTTCCCCCTACATCACCAAGCAATTTTCCAACACCACCTGGGCGTCCGACAATTCAACTCAATTCTGACACTGTCTACCTGGAGAGGGGTCAGGTCCCACAGGTTAAGGGCTCAGTCGCAGAAGACTGCCCCCACCCTTCATGTAGTAATTACAAGTCCACATTGTGATCCAGGGCTTCTGACTGATGGCTATAGATCGGAGGTTGCAGCAACCCCCTCTTTAGGTACCATTAATTTGCCAGAGAGGCTCATAGAACCCCAAGAAACAGTCTACTTACTGGATAGCCGGTTTATTATTTTTTTAAAGATTTTATCTATTTATTTTAGAGAAGGAGGGGCAGAAGGAGAAGGGAAAGAGAATCACCAAGCAGGCTCCCTACTGAGCAGGGAGCCCAACACTGGGCTCAATTCCAGGACCCTGAGATCATGACCTGAACCAAAATCCAGGGTTGGTTGCCTAAGCAACAAGGCCGCCCAGGTGCCCCTGGATCACCAATTCATTATGAAGGATGTAACTCAAGAAGGGCCAGATGGAAGAGACACATAGCACAAGGTATGGGGGGAAGGGTGTGGAGCTTCCATGCCTCCCCCAGCAAGCCACTGTCCCCATGTCTCCAGGTGTTCCCTGGAAGCTCTCTGAACCCTGTCCTTTTGGGGTTTTATGAAGGTTTCATTACACAGGCATGGTTGATGAAGTCTTCAGCCATTGGCAGGTCGTTCCCCCTCCAGCCCCTCCTTCCTTCCTGGAGGTTGGTGCAGGTGCTGTGTCTGAAGGTTCAAACCCTCCAGTCACAGGATTGCTTTTCCAGGCAGCTAGGCCCCAGGCTTTGGTGCCTTGCAAAAGTCGCCGCATTAACACAACAAAAGCCATCTCCATCACCTTCTTCACTTCAGAAATCCCAAGGGTGTTAGGATCTCTGCACCAGAAACAGGGGAGAAGCCCAAATATGTATTTCTCACTCTAAATCACACCACAGCCTCGTAAATCAGACTTTGAGCCTAAGGGAATGGTCCCTGCCCACCACTCCCCCAGTAGGAGTGATCATGGCCTTGAGGAGGACTCCTGGAGTAAACACCTTCTCTGTCCCTGACCGGGTGTCGTTCCAGAGGACTCTGCAGCCCTCAGTTTCCCTCTCTGCAAGAAGGACTGTTGCCCGGACTGAAGGAGATCGTGCGCCCCACTGCGTCCATCCGGTGCTGGAAACAGAGCCAAGTCCTCAGCAAATACTATGATGTCATTAACACGCTGACACTTTATGGCAATTTCCTTCCTCATTTCATGTTTTTCTGTCCTATTCTGCTGTCCTACTTTTCATGCTATAAATCTGGTATCTAACCACAGATAGCAAGTTCCATCAGAGTCTATATTTTACAGCTTGGTCTTTCATTCTGACATTGTCTAAAACACCCTGAAGCATCCAGAAGCATTCAATAAATCCTTGGTGAATTAAGGGGATTTTCACATTAATAATGGTAGCATTTATTATGTATTTTCTTTGTGCTGGGCCCTGTGCTGAGTGTTTCACGTGCTCGAACTCAATTTAATCTCCACTAACAGCCTTGAAAAGCAAATACTCTATGAATGAAATACATTTTTTGATGAGTTGCAAGGGTGCCGCGTTTTTTGTTGCCATGGCAACAGAGGTCTGGCCTTGCAAATCCGATTTTAGGAGGCCTAGGCATTGTTCTGCTCTTGTCTCAGCGCTGTTTCAAGACATTCACATGAAGGCAGTGTGGCGTGAGGCCTGTGCGAAGAGATTTTCCTCATTGCTGTCATTGTTTCCCACAACTGAAAATGGATGTGCCAGAATCCAGACGCTCCCTTTACTGCATGGCAGCACTCGGTGAGCCCGGGCACAGACCTCAGAGGTCCTTGGAATGTGCCCGAGACATCTAAAACCAAAAGGGAGAGAGTTGGTGTGTACTTGGGGAGTTTGGCTTTAACTCAGTTGTACACTGGTTGAAAGCTTTGGGTTTATAAAAGTGCAGTGGGCATGACAGATTACGAAGAATTCAGTGTTTGCGTGAGCACTTCACATGCACTGTGAGCTGGCAGCAAGCAGCGGCCAGTCGACGCCCCAGGCTCCTGTGGCTTCGGCTCATGCTCCTTGGCAGCCCAGGTGGGTCACACAAGTCTCTGTCACAGTGGCAGCCTCTGTTTGAGAAGGGATTGTATTCCCAGATGTCCTTAGCACGAGGTAGGAACTGTTTTATATGGACCCTTTATAACGTCCTGTCCGCTCGAACTCATAATAAAGCACTCATGAACGTTCAAGGTGCAATGAAAGAATGTGTGCCCTTGAGCANCCCTTGAGAAAAAAAAAAAAAAAAAAAAAAAAGGAGATATATTTATAGAAATATATACATATGTGCTACAGTTTTTAATTTTTAAAATCTTATTGAATGCTAAAACGCAATATTTCATTCTTTTTACATTTTTGTTATGGCAAAGTAAACATACTATAAAATTGACCATTTTAACCGTGTTTAAGTGCGCAGCTCAGGGATGTTCTAGATATCCATACGCTCTGCAGAGATCACCGTCCCTCTCTAGAACCCTCGTCGTCCCAAACTGAAACCCCTGATCCACTAAACACACACGCTGTTTTCCTTCATGGCAGCTTTCCCAACATGAGGATTCTTGCTTTTTTCTTGTTTTTTTTTCTTTTCTTTTCTTTTCTTTCTTTGTTTTTTATTTATTGAAGTGGACTTGACATACAATATTAGTTTCAGGCGTACAACATATGGATTCAACAATTCTATACATTATGAAATGCTCACCACAGTATATGTAATCACCCTCTGTCACCATACAACCTGTTACAATCCTACTGACTATATTCCCTGTGCTGTACTTTTCATCCCTGTGACTTCTTTGTTTTATCACTGGAAGTTTGTACCTCTTAATTCCCTTCCCCTATTTCACCTGCCCTGACCCCCCACCCCTCCGGCGACCACCAGTTTGTTCTCTACCTTTATGAGTCTGTTTCTGATTTTGTTTGTTCATGTGTTCTGTCTTTTAGATTCCACATATAAGTGAAATCATATGGGATTTTTCTTTCTCTGCCTGATTTGTTTCACTTAGCACCACACCCTCTAGTTCCATCCATGTTGCTGTAAATGTCGAGATCTTATTCTTTCTTATGGCTGAGTAATATTCCACTGTACATGTACACCATATCTTCTTTTTTAAAAAAGATTTTGTTTTTAAGTAATCTCTACACCCATCACGGGGCTCAAACTCACAATCCTGAGAGCAAAAATTGCACATTCCACTGACTGAGCCAGCCAGGCGCCTAACCAGATCTTCTCTATCCATTCATCTATCGATGGTCACACAGGTTGCTTCCATATCTTGGCCATTGTAAAAAATGCTGCAATGAAAATACAGGTGCGTATATCTGTTTGAATTACTATTTTTTAGGGGGTTAAATACCTAGTAGTGGAATTACTGGATCATAGAGTAGCTCTATTTTTAACTTTTTGAAGAACCTCCATACTGTTTTCCAGAATGGCTGTACCAACTTCCGTTCCCACCAACAGTGCACGAGGTTCCCCTTTCTGCACATTCTCACCAGCACCTGTTGTTTCTTATGTTGTTGATTTTAGCCATTCTGACAAGTGCGAGGTGATATCTCATTGTAGTTTTGGTTTGCATTTCCCTGTTGATCAGTGATGCTGAGTATCTTTTCATGTGCCTCTTGACCATCTGGATGTCTTTGGAAAAATACCTGTTCAGGTCCTCTACTCATTGGTTTTCTTTGGTGTTGAGTTGTGTAAGTTCTTTACATGTTAACCCCTTATCTGATATGTCGTCTGCAAATAACTTCTCCCATCCAGTAGGCTGCCTTTTCATTTTGTTGATGGTTTCCTTTGCTGTGAAAAAGCTTTTTAGTTTGATGAAGTCCCCATAGTTTATTTTTGCTTTTGTTTTCCTTGCCTCTGGAGACAGATTCAGAAAAAATATAGCCTGTGTCTAAGAGTTTTCTGTCTATGTTTTCTTTGAGGATTTTTACAGTTTCAGGTCTTACATTTAAGCCTTTAATCCATTATGAGTTCATTTTTGTGTATGGTGTAAGAAAATGGTCCAGTTTCATTCTTTTGCATGTTGCGGTCCAATTTTCCCAACATCACTTGTTGAGGGGACTGTTTTATCTCACTGGGTATTCATTCATCCTTTGTGGAAGATTAATTGCCCATATAATTGTGGGTCTATTTCTAGGCTCTTTCTCTTCTTCCACTGATCTATGTATCTGTTTTCATGCCAGTACCATAATGTTTTGATCATTATAGCTTCGTGGTATAGTTTGAAACCTGGGACTGTGATTCCATGACAATTCTTAAAGCATGCATATGTATTTCAGTCTCTAATATAATGGGATATTCAAATCAGGAAACGCATTCTCTGTGGAAATCCAGGTCATGTAAAACTTAGAATAGGGAAGTGACTACGACTTTATTAATAAGGAAATGTGCTGAGAATTATGAAATTAACACATGAAATTAGATACTACACTTGAAATGTGAACCACAATTGCATTACTTGAAAAAGAAAGAAGAAAGAAAGAAAGAAAGAAAGAAAGAAAGAAAGAAAAAAGAAAGAAAGAGAAGGAAAGAAAGAAAGACAAAAGAATTGTGTCTATCCCATTTCCCGAGTCCATAGTTTCTCATGCTTCATTCCCCCTTCTGATTACCCCCCCTTCTTTATCCCTCTCTTCTCCTACCGATCTTCAGAGGGCACGTATTGCATGGTGCACTGGGTGTGTCATACGCAACTAATGAATCATCAAACTTTACATAAAGAAAAAAAAAAAGAAAAAGAAAAAAAAAAAGAATTGTGCTTAAAAGAAGCCAGAGAAGGATGTGGGTAGTTGCTCCAGATAATAGGATGTGACAGAATTTAGTAAAGTTAGCGGTTCATGTGTTGCTCTTGGGCTCAAAGTGAGTTACCTGGAGTTACTGATATTATTATTGTTAGTATTTTATGTTTTAAGCTTTTCACACCTCACTTGCTTCCACGGAAGGATTTTATAGTTTCATGGGTGGAGCTTTAAGGGGGGAGAAGGTGGGAACACCAGAACAATGGCTCTGTATCACAGTAAGATGGGATGTCACCCAGATGGGCCCCAGCACCGACCCCGCATTTGCCAAAAGCCACTATATGAAGAACCATGTCGAAAAACTCAGAGAACTAAACTCAGTACATACATATTTGAAGGAGAATAACTCTGATTCAAGGATTACATTTTCGAATTCTTTTTTCTCTCCCAAGTGGATGGACTTTTCAACTTGTCAAAAACACTTTTCGGTCACTACAGGTCCTTTGTCCTCTCTCTTCCTGAGGACAGTCCATGAGAGTTAGAAAGAAGGGCCTTGCATTACTAAATATTGCTGGTAGAGTCAGATTGTGTCCAGGAAAATATCAAAGCTAAGCTAATGACCAAAACAAACAAACAAACAAAAAAAACATTTAGTATTTGCAACTGAAATTTTTTAGTTTGCAATATCTTTTATTATATTCTCCAATGTGAGCAAGTAAACATTCTGAGTAATGAATGTTTATTACCCTATGTTCCTAATATAAGCTTTATATTCTGAGCTACATTTATGTGTAAAGGTCCAATACATGGGTTAACAATATAAAGCAAAGATCTACAGAGTTACTTCGGCTTTGCTGTTTAGTATCTCATTTACAGAAAACGGTCCAAAATTATTGCCAAATGGAACAATTAGGGAATAATCGTTTTGTTCTGGTTAAACTAAATCCTGCAAAGGAGTTTTGTTATCTTATCTATGTAGCATCCTCTAAACTTAGAACATGTTTTATGCTATTTATATTATTTAAATAGAAAAAGAAAAAAAGGGAAGTTGAATTGACCTGAATTATCCGATTAAATTCTTTGTTTTTAATAAAAACATATGAAAGATAAAATAGGGGCACTTTATGAATTTACTATTACCAAATAACTTTTCCAATATTTTCGAGGTATTTTTTAGTCTTTTTATACCTATTATAGATATGTATAAACTGCAATACTGTGCTTTGTTCCCCTAACATGAGCACGTTTCAAATTTAAAAACTTGACAAACGTTTTAATGACTTTTTGCTCATTTGTTGTCTCAATGTGTTTTGCTGTAACTATTCATTTTCATACTTTTGAAAATTTAGATCTTTTCTTTTCTTTTTATTACTATTATGAGCACACACCATGAGCAAGATCTTTCCACATGTGCTGAGATTATTATCTTGGAAAGATTCTTCAAAATAGGAATACTAAATCAAAAGCTATGAACATTGAAGAGTCTTGTCAATTTGCTTCCTCAGGCAAATAATTTTCTCAAATAAGCAAGGCTTGTGATTACTTATAGTCACATCAGCAATGTACCTGAGCGCTCATTTTTAATTATAAAATTTAAACGTTAAAAAATACCATTTCTATTTAATACGCGTCTTTTGAGTAACCATGATGATTTGTCTAATGTGTCAAATTAACTGGGCCACAAGGTGCCCAGATACTTGGTCAAAAATGATCCCAGGCATTTCTGCGAGGGTGATTTTGGACGAGATGACTATTTCGGTGGATAGACTAGGTCAAGCAGATTGCCTTCCCTCATATGAGTGGATTTCATCTGATCAGTTGAAGGCCTGAATAGAAGAAAAAGCTGGCTCTTCTCCAGGTAAAACGGAATTCCTCCTGCCTGACAGCCTTCGAACGGGGACACTGGTTTCTGCTTGCCTTTAGACGTGAACTGAGATGTGAACTCTTCTTTGGGTCGTGAGCCTGATGGCTGTCGGACTAGAACTGCACCTTTACTCTCCTGGGTCTCCAGATTGCAGACTCAGCATGCAGATGTTAGGACATGTCAGCCTACATAATCGCATGAGCTGATTCCTTATACTCCATCCATCCATCCATCCACCTACCCATCCATCCATCCATCCATCTATCCGTCTATCTGTCTATCCATCTATCCATCTATGTACATATTCATACATACATATATATGTACATCCTTTTGGTTCTGTTTCTCTGGAGAGCCCAAAGACAACAACTTGACCAGTTTACTGCGTATTTGCTCATTAATTATATTTCCTTACTTTTTTTAAAAAAAGATTTTATTTATTTATTTGACAGAGAGAGAGAGACAGCCAGAGAGACAGGGAACACAAGCAGGGGGAGTGGGAGAGGAAGAAGCAGGCTCATAGCAGAGAAGCCTGATGTGGGGCTCGATCCCATAACGCCGGGATCACGCCCTGAGCCGAAGGCAGACACTTAACGACTGAGCCACCCAGGCGCCCCTCCTCACTTTTGAATGATAAGCTCATGTTCTCTGGCTCTGTATATATGAGGGCATTCTTATTGGTTGCCAGGAACTAAATTCTATACATTTTTATAGTATTTTCAGTAACCTTTAACTGTCCTGACCAATTCACCTTCCTAAAATCTCAAGAAATTCACTCAGGCACCCTGAATTTTAACTAAAACTTAAAGAAAATTCTGATTCAGGAAAAAAGAAAAGAATGAAAACTTAGGATATGTAGGTCATGGCTTTTCTTCCTCCTGGTCAAAAAAGAGAGAAAAGTGAAAAGCCGGTTGTACGTGTAGCCCCGTGAATTAGCTGCTCTTTTGGCTTTGTGTCATGGCCAAATCCCAAACACGGGCCCCGGGGTGTCTGGCAGTGAAGAGCGGTTTGACAGAACCGTGGAGTTCGTTTTCACTTGTCCTGGAGGGAT
This sequence comes from Ailuropoda melanoleuca, assembly GCF_002007445.2. Taxonomy (NCBI): domain Eukaryota; kingdom Metazoa; phylum Chordata; class Mammalia; order Carnivora; family Ursidae; genus Ailuropoda; species Ailuropoda melanoleuca. Next base: position 3,557,483 of record NC_048232.1, on the reverse strand, counting down.
CCTCAGTCCTGTGAAGGCCATCAGCCTGAGCACTGGCAGCGCAGCTGGTTTCCGGGAGAAAGGTCTGCCCTGAACTCCTGGGCAGGTGGGCCTCCCGCCCTTGCCTGTCCACCGCTTCCAGCTCCAAGCTTCGGGAAATAGGGACACCACTGCTCCCATCTGGCACCTCCCTGCGTCTCGCTGTTGCCTGTCCCTTCCCCCGCTGACGGGACGTTTGTGCCAGCCTTGTACTCTTTCCTCCACCTTGGAAGCTGCAAGAGAAGTAAAACAACTGTGCAACCAGCAGGAACAGTTTGTGACCTCTGAGGTGGGTCTTCAAGATTTATTTAGCTGCTTCTGGTTTTCGAGGCAAGAATTTCCTTGAAACACTAACAAGACCTCCACTTTTACATAAATCAGACCAAAACGGTCCCGGGCCTTGCTTGCTATCATCCTCGCTGTGGCTGACCATGAGCTCCGCGTGTCAGGGCCGCACAGGCCGGGAGGGCGGCCAGAGCACTTCCTCCCACGTTCTTTCCCAGGCCCTTGACTGCATTAGGAGAGGCCTAATTGGCCACAACCTACACAGAGAGGGGTCTCTACCTTAAAAAGCCTCAAAACCCACTGTCCTAACTAAAACTCTCAGCAGGCTTTGGTGCCTAATGCTCACTTACAGAAAAAAAAATGAAAAATGGGATGAAGAGAACAGGAGGAAATGGAATTCTAGCCCTAAAACCCAACTGGCCAATAACTAGCCACAGAAAGTGGGATCATTCATTGTTTTTTCCTGAGACTAAAATTAAAACAATTATTATTTCCCCCACTTAATGGTTTAAGTGTAACCAACAGTTGTAAATATTTTAGCAGGCAAAGAAAGGTTTTTCTTAATAGGAGCTCATTCAAAATATAGGGTAGTAATTAAAGGAAACCACTGGTGTTTACAGTTTTATACTCCCCCTATTAAATTGAGCTATGTATGAAGAAAAATGTGTATCATCAATGGAGATTATGGTCACGGGAGAGAATTATCTATTTTAAGCTAATATAAATAATTCATATGTTTCCCATAATGGCACATGTTATCTTAGATGTTTGATATCAATTCCTAACACAAAGAAACTGATAATATTACAAAAAGGCAGTCATAAAAATATTTCTAATTTCCACTGTCCACCACAAAAATGCTGGTAATTATTTAGGGCGAGAGCTTTTTTTGTTTTCTGAAATTATTCTAACAAAACCACTTCCTTTAAAGACACATGATGAATTGCAGGCGTCGGCTCATTGCAAACACATCTGTGCAAAATCGCTAAGAAACCTACTCTAATGTTTCATTTCTTTTTTTAAAGTGCGTATCTTGCGCCGTAATGGTCACTGGAAAGTGCTGCTGAACTTGCGGCAGAAAATTTTGTATAGAACATCGCTTTGGGGAGGAAGTGACAATTAAGCCCTTAAAACAAGATTTTGCAGCAATGTGATTGTACCTCTATGGCCTCAAACATTGTCTTCTTACCTTTTTGTACCGCAAGAAAGATTTGGGGGCACCTTGACAAAAGTCCTACATAAAATAAAAACAAAGACCATTAATAGAAAACTAAACAGCTTAGGGTCAAGCTGCTGATTCTCAGACTCCTCTGAAAACAGTAATTCTAGATCATAGTGCTTCTCTGGGCCACACCTCCGAAAGGCAGGTTGTGTAGAAAGGAGCTGGGGTGGCGATCCCAGGCCCACAGGTCACTCCAAAAATCTCACTGATTTTCTCCCCTGCGTCAAGGGGAAAACACGGGAAAAGGAATGCCGCGACCACATTCTGCATGACATCCTGGCTCCTGGGACCTGCAAGCACAGACTCTCACTTTGCCTCAGGAAGCCCTGGTCCGTAAAAGCAGGGGGGAGTGTCATCAAGTGCTGAGCCGTGAACACGGCCTGCAGCAGAGGAAGTCACTTGTGCAGCAAGAAGCCCCCCCTCGGGCAGGCTGGGGGGTGTGGGGCAGCACAGTGAGAGGCGCCCACGCGATGTCAGACCCCATCCTGCCCTCCCCTGCACCTGCCCGGCTCTCCTTCTCCATCCTTCTTCCCTCCCAACCCACCAAAGGTGGCACCCTAGAAGCACCAAGCTGAAAGAGATCTCACACTCCAGGTTCGCAACGTTCAAATCATTCAGGGTCTCGGGTGTCACCCTGCTAATTTCAGTTCTCGCTGGACGGCCAGGCAAGCCCCGTGGAAAGCACCAGGGAGGCCCAGCCCTAGTCCCTTTCCAGTAGCTGGTGGGTCCCCATGAGCAGAGTGAGGGGCAGTCTCGTTGGGAGGTCTTTGGGGCATCCTCCAAGGAGGCATGCATTTCTTCTGAGACCTTTCTGCCCTCGGCTTATGTGCCTCGGAGCCTGTTTTCCACATGTGTCTGATGCCTGGACCACAACTCCCCGGACTGGCCCAGTCCTGCCCTGAACGATTACGCTTCCGTCCTGCCTTAACGTATGCTTCTCCCTGCGTCCCTCTACGTTTGGAGATGACCTCCCACACCTCTGCTCAAATCTGCTCCCTCTCACGGGCGTTCTGTGGCTTCTCCTCATCCTCATGTGACGCTCAGTGATGAAACCATCTACAGCATTCCCGCAGCTTCTGATTAAGCCAGGTGTTTTCCACTGTCCTAGTCCCGACTCTCCAACCAGCTTTGCGACCTAGAAGAAACCCTTTCCCCAAATCGGATATATTGTCTATAAACAACTGGTCTCTTTGGATTATATGTTGGGTAAGAGACCAACCTGATGAACTCTGGGGGCTCACTCAAGCTTACATTACATTCATTTTTTTATTTACTAATATATTTATGTGGTCGACAAATAGGTATTTGGCACTCGTTCAGTTTGGGGCACTATGCTATGTGCTAGCAAATGTCATATAGGATGGCAAATTAAAATAAATTACTGATTAGAATAGATTTTGTATTGATATACAACAGTTCCATGCATCTGTTTATCTATGTCCTTATATAGAATGACCTATTATCCACCTACCCGTGAGCCCACTGTCTCCAGCACTATATTATATGCGTCTCAAGAAGAAGGACAGAAACCATATTTCCTTGTATGTAACCCAAGAACCCAGCACATTGCCTTTTGGTTAATGGTGAATACATGAATGTTGGAGAGCATTCATTCATTCGTTCAACAAATACTCATGCCATGTGCTGCTGTGTGCTTCAGATAGAGCCATCACAAAGCAGGCAAGAGCCCTGGACTCCTGGGCTTTACATTTTAGGGGAGGAAACAAGGAATGCAAAACTCAGTGAAAGAATAAACTGCATCAGCACAAACTATCAAGTAGTTAAGAATAGATAAATAAGTGAGAGAAATGTAAATGCAGCAGTGACTTGGCACCATCAAGGGAGGATGAGAAAAGGCCTGTTGGAGGTGAGCACTCAGCTGAGACCTGATCGGACAGAAAGAACAGGAAGCTGTGAAGACAAAGGAAAGCACCATTTTGGTGGAGGCCAGTGACTGGAACATGCGCCATATTCCTGGAAGAGAAAAGAAGGCCAGTGGGCTCAACTACAGCAAAGGCAGAGAGCGTGACCTACCACTGTGGACAAGAATGGCCTCTTGAATGGATTGTAGACAATGAGGTGTTTCTTTACCCATCAGCCAACTGATCCGTTCAAAATATGCCAGATAGCGCAACTCTTCTGCTCAAAATAGTCCATGTTTTGGTCACTTGAAATAAAGCCCAGAGTCCATATAACAACTTGGGAGTTTGTAATGCCCTCTGTTCCTGACCATCTCCCTCTAGCCATCCACATGCCTCCCTGCTTACTGTCATCATCAAAAACTTCTTCAGAAGCTTTCCCAGACACCTTTCCAAAATAGAGCCCTTTCTTCTATCACTATCCACCAACCTCTCTGGTCTATTTCTCTTCGTGGCCCTTACCAATGCCTTGGCAATTAACTAGTTGGTCGTTCGCTTATTCGTTTGCTGTCTATCTCCTTGCACAAGAATCCATTATCTTGTACACGGCTTTATACCCACCACCTAGAATCGTGTCACACACAGAATGGGTACTCCATAAATACAGGCTGAGTGAAGGAATGAGTAAAATAGTTGATGCAACCAGAACCAGGCAGGAATATAGAAAGCCACTGAATCAGCTCTGATGAATGGGGACAATATCTTGTATTAATGCCAGTGGTAGAGACAGAGAAAGGTGGGAAGACTCGGTAGAATTGATAGAAAAGGCAGTCAACCAGACATGGGGAGTAGTGGCAACTGAAGAATTAGGAAGGGCTTGCAAAAGTTTGGAATGCGAACAACTAAAGCAATGGTGGGACTGTTCACTGGGAGAGAGGACTAAAGAAATATGGTTTTCTGTTTGTTTTCATATCTATACTTTTATTTTGATTGAGAGGTTTTCTTTTGTCCAGAGTACCCTTGTGCAATATATTAGCTCAGTGAAAATTTCATGTACGCAGTGGATTTACAAGTCTGAAGCTCGTAAGCGAAGTCACAACTAGAATTATAAATAACGATCATGTACATAAGCAAAGATTTTTTTTTTCCAGAGCCACGCAGGTGAATGAGTTTACTTGGGGGAAGAAAGCTGTTAGAGAAGAAAAGGGGCTCAAGAATCTATCTGATATTTAGAGTTTGAGAAGATGAGGGAGACCCCACAAAACAGACTCAGAAGTGGCCAATTTAGCAGAAGAAGAATCAGGAAATAATAAAGGGTCTCAAGAGGAAATGTATGGTCGGCTGTGTCAAATGCTCCTGAGAGTTCAAATAAGAATTCCAGGGAAGTAAACATTGGATTTAGCATCCTGTTGACCTGAGGAGAACAGTTCCTTGTGGGATTGTAGGGAGAGTAGCCCCCCGGCAGGGTTAATGGTTGAACTTAACATATGCATAAGAAGAAGGAATGCTCTGTCATCCATCCATCCATCCTTCCATCAATCCTTCCTTCCTTCCTTCCATTCATCCATCCATCTGTCCATCTGTCCATCTACTCATGCCTCAGGAGAACGTACTGGCTCAGAGAGACAATGATGTCTAGTCTCCTGTTAGGCAAGAATTGTTTGAAGTAATGGGGTTACATGCTCAAGCGGGTATGTCTGATAAGGAGGAAAAACCAAGAAGAGATTAGACTTGATACAATGATATAGGAGATTGTCAAATCCACGTGAGTGGTTGGAATCACGGAGGGAAAGACATACCGGGAAGAGAGCAGAGGTTTGTGAGGGAAAGCCCAGTGGTCAGGGAGAGACTGAGTGGTGAAAGGAGGCAGAGGGTAAATGGAAGCTTTTACCCTAGTTCGAATTCAGGGGCCAGGCTGACAACCGGCAACAGCACAGCTCAGAGGTTATTTGAGCAACTTCAAGTCAAGCTGCAGGATGCATGAAGTGAAAGTGTCCCCCATTGTGACTTGCTATTGCAAAAGAGCCATCACACGCCTTCAGGCGGCAGCCCTGTAACACTTACACACACCGGGTGACCCAAATGTGGTGTCCTCTTGCTCTGTGACTGTGCCAGGTAGGGGGGAGTTTCTGAGATTTCCGGCGGCGTGACAGCCCCTCAGGAGGGCTGACCTGCCTTCTTTCTGATAAATTATAAGCTGTTCTCCTCCTGAAAGATCACAAAGATAGGGGATGAAAAGTGCCTGGAGAGGTACATCAGGAAACTACTGTGGTTTTTCCTCTAAAAAAAGATGTGAAGTTTGGAGGAAGAACTAAAGCTCCTCCTAAAAGTTCTGCTTTTGGGTGGGCTAGAGAAGATCAATCGACTGGCTTCCATGCTGGGGACAACAATCTAGTTATCCGGCCCTTGCGAATGAAAGCTCTGGTCGCCCCTGCAAAGAGCTCCCAGGATCACAGGCAATGTGAAGGGGAAACGGCAGCCAGCATCCGTCCCAGATGACCCCAAGTCACAGCAACCCAGGGCCTGTTCCCTCCCCTCTCTCCACACAGACGTCCCTTCTGACACCTTCCTCCAGTCCCTCCAAGGTTGCTCTCTGTGGCACCTGCCACCATGGACTCTGGCATGTGGGGCTCTTCCCTGAGCCCCTCTGCCTCCTGCTTCTCGCATCCCTCCACTCAGTCACAGAGGCAGCCATTGGCCTACATGAGGTTGAACAGACAGAGAAGATCCCTAGTTAATATCTCAAAAAAGATATTGTGCCACCACATAACATAGCCCAACTTCAATGCCCCTTTGGCCAAAAATGACCAGTCTTTTTTTTTTTAAAGATTTTATTTATTTATTTGACAGAGAGAGAGAGAGAGACAGCCAGCGAGAGAGGGAACACAAGCAGGGGGAGTGGGAGAGGAAGAAGCAGGCTCCCAGCAGAGGAGCCCGATGCGGGGCTCGATCCCACGACCCTGGGATCACGCCCTGAGCCGAAGGCAGACATTAACGACTGAGCCACCCAGGGGCTCCCCAAAAAATGACCACTGTCTTATCTTCACACTCTGACCAGTTCCTTCCCATTTCACGGCGCTTATCCTCAGCTACCCAAGTCGTTTCCTACCCCAACCCCCTCCCCCAATGACACCATCTCCCAATCTCACACTGCTAAAAACCACAACTGGTGGTCCTTAGAGACTTCTCTGGAAAAATACCACTTTACACAAAGAAAGATTCTCTTGCCCCAAAAAGGCTGATTAAATAAACACGAACAACGGAGAAGTGACTCAGATATATAGGTCAGTTAGCCAGCCACCATTGGAAACGAATTCGGTGAGATGGTTTCACATTCACGAATAGGGTATTGTTTAAAAGGATGCCTGAGAGTCATTTTTCCAAATCACACTCGCTCTTTAAAAGTAAGCTAGATTATATGAGCAAAAATTATGCTCATTAGCAGAACCTAAATCAAGGCCCATGTAATTATATGGATAACAGCTCGGTCTGAACACCTCGAGCTGCCTTGATAAGCATCTCCGTCAACTGGAAAAGGAGAGGTGTGGAGTGAAGCTGCTGATAGCTGCAGACATTTGTGACTTTTATACCTAGATAAGAAAGATAAAATTTCATTAATTTTAACATAATATGGAAGAATTGCGTCCTGATTCCTGCAGACACCCAGGCAGCCACTTTCAAAGAAATTTGACCAGGTTTGACTGCATCACCACTACTCCGGTTTCTAAGACATTCTCGACACCTGACACTACTGTCCACCTTTCTAGCTCGCTCCCTGGCCCTCCGTAATGACTGAAGTACGTTTTGGTAAAAGCTAACTGCTGTAACTACAAATAAATATATTTGTGGGTCAAACACTTAGACACAAGTTTTACAAAAACTTGCAGGTTTTCTAAGTCACGGTCATATTTTAGAACCTGATAATTAAATGGTAAACGAGAGTTAACGTTTTCATCACGTATTTGAAAGCTTGTTTTTTTCCTATCTTAACTCAGATCTTAACCAAAAGAATATAGAATTGATTTAGTCAATGCTATTTGATTTCTTAGAACTATAGCAACTGGAAATTTTCTTAGCAGAACAGGATTTCCTGGTTTTTGAGAAAGCCGCAGAGATCAAACAACACATCTGGGCTCTGGCCCTCATCTGCCGGGTACTGGTGTGATCGTTCAGATTGCTTTATTAGGGTTCGGTTTCCACGCAGCTCTTTCTCGCTTTTCCTCACTGACTGGAGGAGTGCCTGGGACCCTTCGGCTTCTCCCCAGGACACCGAAGGCAGTTCTCTCCATGGGCTTCTTTGTGGGCTGGTTTCAATTTTGTTTCTGATTTGTCCCATGTTGCTTTTCACAAAAAACATAAGCAAAACTTTTAGACAGAGCTTTTCTCTTTTCGTCGAAAGAGGAAATGCTTCTCCTGATCCTTTGGAAATTTCCCCTTTCGTGATACACTAAGCAGTAAGGCACCCGAAGTGAAGACTGTGGGATTTTAGCAAACACAGTCCTGGGGGGTTGCGTGCTCCTGGAGCTCAGGAGCGCCCAGCGGGGCATGCCTCCGGCTTGCGGTTCGTGCTGTGTGTCTTCGGAGGAAGTGGGCTCCTTTATCTCTGATGCTCTCTCTGTCTTTTTCCTGGTATAATGCGCGCTCCAAGCAGACCGCATCTCGGTACCATGGCCAGTGAGATACAGGGCTATCACAAAAATCCCCTGGGAAAAAGACACCTACCGCTTGGGCTGCTGGTGGACCTTGGCGTCTCTCTCTCGATTCCAGGTCCCTGTCCTCAGTGCCAAAGCAGTCTGCTATTCATAACTGTGCAAAACTATACCTGGGAGGCGTGACAGGTATCCAATGCGTGTCTAGCTTTTCTAAGATGAAGAAGCCAAATTAGGTTAACAATTGTTGACGTTTCCACTGCAGCTTTCAGAGGCCCTCGGTAGTAGCCGTGGTTAAGATGACGAGGTGCCTGCATACACGTCACTTTAGTGTCCTCGAAGCAGTGACCTCAGACTCCTGAAAAGTAGCTTCCTGTCCTTCATTTTTCTACCCCTGGGTGGACTGGGATGCCTAGAATACGGCCTCATCTAGACCCACCCCAAAACCTCTCCACTCTAGAGGCGTGCATGGGTGTGAGTCTCAATTCACCTTCATTTTGTTTCCAGGTGACAGATATTCCAATGGGGGGGGGAGGGGCAGGGCGGTGTGTCCTGACCTGCTGCTTGTCTTATGTTCACTTAAGATCAAAACAGCCATTTACTGAAATGGGACCCAGCATGAAATCCGGATGCCCCACAAGGGATCCGGAGAGTTTAAGATAAAGAGCACACATTTACCGTCACCCACTCTAAGCACAGGGCGGCGGGGCGCTAGGAGGCTCGTCCCCAGGGCCGCTCACAGCAGAGACGAGGACACAACACAGCACACACCAGGGAAATGGTCAGGCAGGTGATAGGGCGGGTGGTTGGGGGAAGGGTAGTGATTAAGGTCTTCATGCAGATGCCATACATTCCAAGGACTGCTTGTGTTTAAATTTGCTACTTTCAGTAACAAAAGTGGCTATAATGAAAATACTGAGCAAGTCCATTTGTTCTGACCCAGGGAGAAAAGTGCCGACACTAAGAGCAGCCCTGTTGTCCCAACATAAAGTTAAGATTTTCAGTCATAGCCACGATCAAATAGTTAATATTTATTGACTAAATCTTTTTCTAAAAATCTTCAATTTACCATTAATACTCTCCCTCCACATTCAGGCGGAACTACTGAAGACATAGAATCCTAGACAGATGATAATACAACCATTTTTAGAATTAAAAGTCATATTAAATAACCCCAGAGGCAAGAACATCCATGCATAAATATGTCACATTTAGTTGATCATTAGAAAAGTGCAAAAAATATTATCTCGTCACCCTAACAAAATTATGGGAAGACATAAAATTCACTTGAACATTTTAACCCTTGCCAAGATCTGACACAAAATGCAAAAGCAAGGGCAAGCTGCGGGGTTTTTTCCTTGCTCCTAAAGTTGCCAATAAGCATGGCTAAAGTTTGCTAGCTTATTCTGTGCTTATAATTTTAAGATAAAGCGTCTGGATCCCATGGTGGACCGAGGATGCAGAGAGAGGAGGGAACGATGTGGGCTGGGGTGGGCAGCAAGCAGAGCGTTGTCTGTGGAGAGTTCAAAGCCACGAGGAAGCGAGCTACAAGTCAGTTTACTGTCTATCTTCCCATGAGCACGCAACTGCACGCAGTATCAGTGGTCCAGCCCTCGTCCTGGGGAGGACCACTGCTCCACCTCAGCACCCACCACCCAAGCCACCGGCTGATCCGTCTCCTGCTATGAGGTCCATTATTGACAGGAGGGAAATCCAAAGGGTCAATGAATCGTTCACCCACATTATCACTTGCTAACAATCATCAGTCATTTAAATACACATAGAAAATTTCCCTTACCACAAATATAAGATATTTGCCTGCCTGGATCACAGGCATGCAATATGTCGATTGTTATCCCCACTGTCGGAAGGACCAGAGCAGAAATTTAAGCAGGTGCCTCGAGAACTTAAGGGAAACCCGCCACTATGCAATTCAATACATTCAGCTCTTTGAGTGAACTTGGTTTTGAATACATGAGTCGAAATATTGCCATGACGCTCTTCTCGGCTTCATTGGTAAAAATAACTTTTGAAGGACTTCACCCACTGGGATTGGAAGACATGACACGTTCTACGATAACATCGTTGAAAATTACGAAGCTAAGCAAGTCATGAACATTTTTGAAGTGCTAATTTTTGCAGTGGATTCATTCGCTGTAATATGTGCGAACACACGCCCTTGCAGTTTCAATGTGAAAAATGCAAGGACCGTGCAACATGCCAGGCGTGCCACGGCGGGCCGGAGGAGAGAGCAGACCAGAGAAGCCCATCACAGGGAGACGATGGGTCCAAGCAGCCTCTGCAGAGAGCGCAGGTCAGAATACGCCCCGTGCTGCTTCGTCTAACGCGTCCTAGAGTCAGAGCCCTACCTGTAAGCAGTCACAGCCATGACGTGCTGCCTGCAGACAGACATAAAACCTGAGAGATGGACCGGGCTGTGGAGAACGAGCTGCTGTTGTTGCTGAGAAACCAGAGAGAAGAGATAGTAACAGGGTGGACCACGCAGGTAAAACAACGCTCGCCCTCAGTCCCGCACTCCCCAACATTCTGGTGTCAAAGCACCAGCGCCCATTTCAGTTGGGAATGCTCTCTATCCCCACGCAAAGGAAGGAAGGAGATCGTAGAGCAAATGCTTCCACGCACGCATGGAAGTCACCTTGAACTTTACACAGTCCCTCTGTCATTCAGGATGTTTCAGAAACACCTGCTGTGTGTTGGCCAATATGCTGGGCGCCTGAGAGAGGCGAACAGAGGGAGGCCCTGGGAAATGGGCAGGCCCAGGTCCCACTCTGGGTCAGCCTGTCAGTGGCACGAACAGACCCCTGGTAACTCTGACACCCATGGTTTCGAGCTCTAGTTAACCCAGACGGCAAACTCAGATCACCCAAGGCTGTTGAGAACACTGGACTCCTCGGTCAGGGAAGGTCCTGCGCCAGTCGTTCCCAACTCGGTGGGGAAGGACCCGCTCAGATTGCATTTAATTGCTTACTGGTTTTAAGAACTTCTGGCTTGCTAATTTTACAAATTACAATAAAAATGAATCACTAGAAAAAAATCAAATTGCAAAAACAACAGCATACAAAATGCAAGCCAAGCTTTTTGCTATTACATTCACTGACCTAGAATCACTCTGTCAAATTACTATAAAACTTTCTGAAAGCTACGAGTCTGGCTCTGTGCTGAATGTGTGACAGACCAGCCACACAGCGCTCGCAGACAGCCCCTGGGGCGCGCATCACCCGCTGAGTGGCCCCGCTCTAGACTCCAAAAGAGGATTGATGGGTGGATCAATGCACGTCTAAAAGCACGGTAGTAGGAAGCTTAATTTTAATTGCTGGTAATAAAGTGGAAGAATGCCTGGCACATAATGAGCAGGTAAGAAATATCTGCTGGATGAATGAATAAACAGAGAAATGAGCCGTCGCCGGCAGCCTGTGCGGAGAGGAGTCTAGAGAGGGAAGGAGAGCCCCCCTCGGAGAAGGGGCCGGGACAGACGAGGACGCCCGACACACACGTGGGAGTGCAGACACGGTGCCGTCAGATAACAAAATGAAGATGCAAATATCGCCTACATTCAGAGATTAATCCAATGAAACGTAACAGAAGGAAGTGAGATTCAGTGCCTCTGGAAAAAAGCGAGCTGCACCCCAACAGGAGAAAAAGACACAAGGCTCACGGCGTTATCTACCGACAGCGAGCTGAATGGTGGGATGGAGCTGCCCATCCAAATGTCCCCAGGACAAGCACAGAGTCCAGAACAAGGAACACAGCAGCCCTGAACACGCAGTTCAGGCTGAGCCATCCTACAGTGGTGTTGACAGAGAGAGTGAACGTGGGCAGGCGTGAGAGCAGCAAGGATTTGAAAATGCAGTGACGGAGACCAGTCCTGGCCGGGCTGCAGGCGGGAGGCTGGGGAAGGGCTCTCCTCTGATAGTGGGGAAGGTACTAGGTCCGTGTCCTTGGTGGCGGAGGGAGAGGGGAAGGCTGGACATATCTAAGCTTTTAATGTCAATAGAAGGAAACACTTTTTAGTCATAAAATGGGTCGGCAACGAATGTGAAACATCATTTTTGGAAGTAATGACCTTTTCCCCATCACTTTGTATGCAAGAGAAACGGGGAACCCATATCATGACGTTGTAGAGAAGGATCCTAAATTAAGCGGAAACCAGCACGCCTGTTAGGAAGTTCTCCGTGATGGAAGCCAATCTTCCATTAGAGAAATCCTTACTGAGCGCCTGCTACGGGCCGTCATCGTTCTGGGGACATCACCAGCGGAGCACAAACAGTTCCTCGTGTCTGAGAGTTCCTTTCCTATGGGTGCATAATGAGCACGTACCCAAACAGGACTTGCTTTTTGACTGTCAATTCAGTGGTTCTGCTCACACCAGGAGGACCGTTCTCAGAGGCAGGATTTGTGGCAAGAAGAATTTCTAAATGACAAAGTCCTTTTTTGTCACGTGTTGGAGAGCAGGTGTTATTATTCACAGAGAAGGATCCTTCCTGCAGGGAGAGGGAGAGGAAACTCTGCTTGTCTCCCTGCCTGTGGGAAGTTCAGGGAATATCATGAATGTGTCTGATGCCAAATTCTTGAACGACCTTCTCCCTCGGCGGCAAGTAAAAGTGACTTTAGATGTGTCCAGGGAGTGTGGAGCTCTGAGGACGTGGGCTATTGACAGATACTCCCCAGAAGGTCCCAGACGATAACCTGCAGTGTCGTTGAGCTCATAACTTCCCTGCGGCCAAGCCAGCCAGACATCCCTACAGCCACTTTCCTGTTGTGCACGCGCTCATACACCAAGATTCAGATGGGGAAATTGCATATTTGTTATGGGGCAAGGGATGAGAGGAGATAAATGAGAACAATGAACATTTGACTGAAAAAACCAACTCACCTGAGACAATTCAAAATGACAAATAGCAATTCAATATGAAAGAGAATATTTGGAACGCGTAAGGAATCAGCAAACCTAATTTTTTTTAAAAAAAGTGACCAATACTAAAACCTCCAGAAAAATAATATAATATTTTTATTAATGAACTACCTGGCACATTTCCAATTCTGCTTTTCATACATGTTCTTTGATCACTTCTTCACTGGCGATGAATTATAAATATTTCTCTCTAACGAAAATAGATAATTCAGTCTTTCCTATAGCATAGTCGGTCAAAATGGTTTTTATTAGTATTGATTGGTGGGAAAGTTTTTTTCCTCTTCCTCACTTGCTAAGGACTGTAGTATCTCAAAGGTATATCAAAACACTTAGGACTCAATTAAAGCAATGAGAAAGAGATCTGGCCCTACCAGTATGTTGAGAGCCAAAGTATTTTCAAGTGGATAAATGGCATTTCTCAAGCAAATGGAGCTGAGTTCTTGAGGTCCACTGAAAAGAATGTGGCTCGAAGACTAGTCGGTCACTGGGCTGCCTTCAACGACCTGATGAACAGCATTGGACCAGCTGGTCCTGACCGGAGGGGAAGGCTGCAGCTAATATGAGCTCTGCACTTGAACAAGTGTGGCGGGAAAATGGGCCACGAGCAATGCCAGCCAGAGCAGATGCCGCCATTGGGCTCACATGTCTGTGCCCTCACCAAAGCCTCTGCTGGGGTCTGGGGGCAGCTCTGAGTTCTAGATTTTTTTATGAGATTACTTACTCAGTAGAGCTGCCATGTGCAGAAAGTGTAGATTCTCATCATTGATGTGAATACCTCATTTCACCCTTTTCTTAGACTCTTCAAGGACGAGTTACATCCGGGGCCTTCAGACCATGGTGCGGCAGGGGCGCCTGGGTGGCACAGCGGTTAAGCGTCTGCCTTCGGCTCAGGGCATGATCCCGGCGTTACGGGATCGAGCCCCACATCAAGCTCCTCCGCTATGAGCCTGCTTCTTCCTCTCCCACTCCCCCTGCTTGTGTTCCCTCTCTCGCTGGCTGTTTCTATCTCTGTCGAATAAATAAATAAAATCTTAAAAAAAAAAAAAAGACCATGGTGCAACAGTTCCAAGTGCACTGGCCCCCCTCAGCATCATTTGTACGTCATCCCCCACAGCCTGGAAAGTTCAGGATGGCACTGACTCATACCAGCGAAGCCAGAAAAGCAACACCCTTCCTGGTTATCACGTAACAGGACAGCGTTTCTGTGGGGCTTGTCCCGCACCAACTACACCAGCTTCTCTTAGGGCCCACAAGCTCCTAGATGCATATGTATTTGTGCTTTGGGCATTTTCTTAACACTGGGTACTTTGCAGGATTGAACCCTTTGCAAAGCCCTTTATCATGATCTCATGACTCTATTTTCTTCGGTTATCTCACTCATTTTTATCTTCCCAATATTCATCGGATTTCCATTCCAAACAGATACATGTCTGAAGCCTTTCTGTGTTTCAAAACACCTTGATATGGGCGCCTGGGTGGCTCAGTCTTTAAGCGTCTGCCTTTGGCTCAGGTCATGATCCCAGGGTCCTGGGATGGAGCCCCGCATCGAGTTCCCTGCTTCTCCCTCTCCCACTCTCCCTGCTTGCGTTCCCTCTCTTGCTGTGTCTCTCTCTGTCAAATAAATAAAATCTTAAAAAAACAAAAAACAACACCTTGATAATACTTAATTTGTGACATATTTATGCAAATATTACCTGTTTCCAAACATGAATAGCCAAATATAATTTCCGAAATTGCACTGTAAGGTGACTAACATAATATAATAAAAAAATATTATTATAAGAAAAAAAATAAATCCAAGGTTCAGGTTGTGCTCTTCAGGAAATATGTGCCAAGTTAACCCAATCAATTTTGTTGCGCCATGCTTTAGAGAATCAGATGTGCCACTGAAAATGCTGTCTGGGACGACTCAGAATTTCAATTTCTTCTAAATTTCTTCTTCAGTTTCAATGATGACAATGCTGAATGAGGGCCTCTCTCGTTACAAAATGAGATGACTCTTTGCCATGCTGCAGTGAGTCAGAATGACTCTTGGCGGGAGCATGCCTACGGGACATTGTTCCTGATGCAATAACGACATGATAGTGAATAATAACGGTCCCAGTTCCCATTGAGCAACACCTGTGGGGATGGGTGACGCAGCATGCCGGCCGGATCACCGCTGTGGATAGAGACACTCAGTGCCCACTCCCCAGGTGTGTGCCCACTGATGATTGACAGCCGAGTCCCTTCCCCAGGAAGTGCTCCAACCCCTGAGGAACCGTCTTACCTAAGGTTCATGTCCATCCCTGGGGACAGCTGAATCTGATGACTTTTCCAAAAACGTGACAAAAGCCCAGGCACCTTGCCTCAATTCACAAGACTGTGGGATCCCAACTCCAGAGCTCCCACAGGATTACAAGCGGAGGTCTCTGTTTGCATCAGAGCACAGTGTCCGCCTCGAACATTCCTGCTCCCCTCTCCCCCACGCATGTTATTCTTGTGCACTAACCCCGAAAATCTCCATCCCAGGTGATTCCCAGGAGCCTGAGCTATGCCGCTTCCTCTGTGCCAGGGCCCTGCTGACCGCGTCTACGTTGTCCCCTGTATGGATGCATGTGTATCACACAGATAGACGTTGTCGTCTCAAGATACATATCATTAGATCCGTTTTGACGGATGAGGAACGTGAGACTCAAATATCGCCAAACACTACCGTCAGGGCAAGGATTCAAAACGGAGACAACGCGCATCTGCAGTCATCATGACTGCCCGCTGCAGGCTCCAGAAAGTCCTTGGAAATCTTCCTGAAATTCGTCCACCATAAAAATCACTCATGATTCCCAGAGAACGTATTAAAAAAAGCGACAGTCCATCTAAAGAAGGAAATCATACCCATCAGCAGCCAGAGTGCTGGGGCCTGGTGAAACACTCTCTCTAATTTTGCCCTAATTTAATTGATCCCGTATAAAATGTATGCAAGAATGATCAGATTTTGCTGTAGGATCTGGGCACCCAAAAAGTGCTGGTTTTGAAGCTCTATAATGTGGGGGGTTACTGTCATTCATTGTTCAAGAGCCCAAGTGTTGGGGTGCAAAGGAGATGAGTATGGGATCAGTGAGAATGGGCTGCATCCGAGGTGCCTTGCCAAGACCCTTAAACTCCGTGCATCTCGGTTTTCCGGGGGGACAGTGACAACATCACTCCTGGTGCTGCTGTAGGGATTAAATGAGATATGCACTGAGCTTTTATAAAAGGTTCCATACGCACTTTTTTAAATCATTGGTTCAAATTTATGAAGTGCAAAATTCATGGCCAGTCATAACAATTGCTATTGCAAATAAAAATTAAAATGTTGACCTACATGGTGGGGATTCTTAGAAATGTCCTCAAAAGTCTAACTCAATGAGAAGTCCTTCACATCATGGTCCCAGATGGCCTCTGTTCAAAGCCCCAGAGAGCGCTGGCATCAGGATGCCCTCCTCATAAGCAACGAGAGTCCGGCTGAAACTAGAAAGCAACTCTGGATGAGTGAGATGCAGGGAATAACTTCTCTAGCAGAAGCAAGATCAGCACGGCTGCTCGATAACCCCGGACATTGAAATAATCTTCTGTTCCGAGCAATCCTCAATAGTATCCCACAAGTCCGTGGACGTACAGGGGTTAGATTTTAGGGGGCGGTGCATGGAAGCTGGAAAGACAGTCATGCGTTTACTACTGTTCCTGTTGTACGAGGCTTGTCTAGAGCAGAATGCATTCGTACGTCCTCTTCTTGAGATGGAAGGAAAAGGCTGAGCAATCCCTGCAAGAAATCATTTTGGGCAACCACAGCTATTTTTATCTGAGAGTTCAGGAGCTAATGTTTGATTTCAGGGCAAAAGTTGAAAACAGTATTTAAAAAAAAAAAAGAAAGAAATGTCAGTTGTATGTTTTGATTTTTTTTTAAAATTCTTTCTCCAGAGGCAAGATTTGCTTAGTCACAGAAACCCAAGCTGTCCTAAAAGGAGTGGAATCTGCAGCAGAACATGTAAGGAAAGCTAAGTCCAGTGTCATAAGGAAACAAGCCTACAGTGACAAAATTAAAGTTAACTTTTACATAATGGAAACCAGATGCAATCTAGCCAAGTGCTACCTGTAAAATCTTTGTGGCACGGAAGGACGCATGGAGTGTTTCAGACCTCGGACAGAAACATTCTGAAGGATTACAGCTGGCCTCGGCTTCCTACGGGCCGCACCTGGGGGGTACGTGAGTCCCACTGGCAGGTCTCTGACAAGGGGTGGGGATCAGGACAGGAGCTCTCATGCCCTGAGGAGGACCCCAACACCTCAGACACCCGCCCAGCTCTGCGTCACATTCAGAAAACGCCACGCACCGAGAGAGAGAGAGAGAGAGAGAGAGAGAGAGAGAATGGCAAGCACGGTCCCAAGTTCCCTCCAGTGGTTCAGACAACTCAGCCCGTGTACACACCCGATCACACACACCTGCTTGGGCTTGTGGACACCGCCTTTTGATACCATGTTGTGTTCCTCTGTCCCTCTCTTTCCTTGTTGGGGGCCTCGCTTCCCCAGATCTGTGTTGATCATCATGGAATGTTTTAAAGGCGAGGAGGAGAAAGCAAAGGAGAGAAAAGCATGGGGAAGAGGCTTTACCGACTGGTATCTTTCAAGCGCGGCAATATTCGGGGCACCTGGGTGGCTCTGTCCAGTAAGCGTCCAGCTCTTGGTTGTTTTTTTTTTTTTTTAAGATTTTATTTATTTATTCGACAGAGATAGAGACAGCCAGCGAGAGAGGGAACACAAGCAGGGGGAGAGGGAGAGGAAGAAGCAGGCTCATAGCAGAGGAGACTGACGTGGGGCTTGATCCCGTAACGCTGGGATCACGCCCTGAGCCGAAGGCAAACGCTTAACCGCTGTGCCACCCAGGCGCCCCCCAGCTCTTGGTTTTGGCTCAGGTCATGATCTCAGGGTCCTGGGATGGAGCCCCACAGCGGGCTCCCTGCTCAGCAGGGAGTCTGCTTCTCCCTCTCCCTTTCCCCCTGTGCTCTCCCTTTCTCTCTCAAGTAGATAATAATTTTTTTAAAAATCTCTTTAAAATAAATAAGTAAATAAAATGCTGTAGTAGTCTGTAAAACCAGAGCCGCAGGTTAGGAAGCACAAGCGACTGTGGTCTTAACAGCAGGGGCAATTAGTATTTGTTGCAAAAACTAAGAAAAACGAAATCGCTGAAATCTCCTTTGAGAGTTACCTTATGACCCAAGACACCTAATTGCGTGTTCCCCGAACATTCCTTTCTCTAAAAGTGGAATAGATGACATTCTGATGGACGAGGTCCCTGAGAATCTAAGTATCTAATGTCTTTGCTAAGAAAAAAATATATCTCTATCTATCTATATATGTATATACATAGACACTGCAAAGATAGTAATGATGATCTTGCTGATTTTGAAATTTCATAAATCTGGACCGCAATTATTATGCATTGTTTTTAAGTTAAGACAAAGACTGGCAGCGTTACTCATCAGATATGGACGGTGGTACAACTTTAGTTCTGGCATTCCTGGCTTAGGAAAGAGTATTGCAGACAAATGCTCTGTTTTCCATTTATTTATGTTTTATTATTCATTTCATTTTTTGTCCCTTCTGGGTAAAATATCAACATTTCCTGAAAATGGTACAAAACGTTAAAAAGGAGTATGATTTCACAATTAGACTGTATTTAAGAAAGACAAACATTATCTTGCTCCTTTGGTTTCTTCCCTGTAGCGTAAATACACACCACAAAGCTTTTGCATAAGTAGCCTATTAACTAAATACACAGAGCTCAACCCCACATGAAAATAGGTCTCTCTCTGTGTTTTCCTAAAGTGCCTCCCCGGGGAGTACAGGTTGTCATGAAGTGTGGTGGCCCCTGAATTTGAAAAGAACAGCTTCATGTCAATAAAGCAGCACATTTACTTCCCAGAAAGATGAACTTCCGTTCCCTGACATCTTCCGAAGATGACGTTCTACGCCTCTCCTTCCACCTGCTGCGTTCAGCTCCCCGAGACACGGTACGGCCACCACTCCCGTCCGCTCCGCGTCTCTCCCGGATTGGGGAGCTACTGGGCTGGCTTCTGAGGGCTGACACAAATCATTTTCATAGTTTGGGTGCAATGCCCTTTATCTTTGGTGTTTGTTTAGAAGCTGGACGGTGCATTTTCAGAGGTTTGGCCAGAGGATCAGTCTAGCACATCCCGAGATGAGGGTTTGCCTCTTGAACGGACAACCACGGCAAGTCAGACTTAAACTGTGTCAGACAGAAAAGGTCACATAATGTCATCTGTCCTCCCACAATACCGGCTCAACCTGGCACTTTTCAGTTCTCCTGTGTTTGATTATTTACTGATTTAGGTAATAAGAAGTGTGTCTACTTAAGGCGTTCAACGTGATAATTTGATATACACATATGTAGTTGAATGATTACTACGGTCAAGCTAACCAACACATCATCTCCTTGTATGGTCACCTTTGCATGTGTGATGAGAGCACCTGAAATCGAGTCTGTTAGCAGGTTTGCACTACCCAGGACAGCGTTATTAGTTGCAGTCTCCGCGCTGTACCTTACATGTCTAGACTTACTCATCCTATGGAACCGCAAGGTGTGTCTTCCGACTCACATCTCCCCATTTCACTACCTCCCCGCTCCCCTGTGACTCAGCAATCTCACTCCTGGGAATCCACCCAAAGGAAATCAAATCAGTGTCTTGGAGAGCTATGTGCGCTCCCATGTTCACTGCCGCACGATTCACAGTAGCCAAGACATAGAAACAACCTAAGCGTCCATCGCTGGATGAATGGATGAAGAAGATGTCGTGTATACATACGAGGGAATCTTATTCAGCCATAAAAAGCATCCTGCCATTTACCGTAAGATGCATGAACCTGGAAGATGTCAAACTAAGTGAAATAAGCCAGACACAGAAGAAAAAACAAAACAAAACATGATCTCACCTCTATGTGGAATCTAAAAAAGTTGGTCCCATCGAAGCAGAGAGTAGAATAGTAGTTATCATGTGCTTGGTTTTGATCATCGGCTCCCAACGGAAAGTATGTCATGTTTCTGCTGAGCGGGTTAGCTTTTTATATGCCTATAAATAATAGCCACATTCAGAGAATTTCGACTGGGGTATCTATTCTTTTTTTTTTCTCTGTTATAACATTTTTTTAAACAGAATACACTGCCCAGACAAACAGGCTGTCTGTATCTTGATGACTTTTTGGGCCAGAAATAAAGGATAGCTACAGAATTTTTAAATGGCATTTCTTTGAAAGGACCTTAGGAAGGAAAGATATACTTTCTAAGCTTTGAATAAATCCACTCCTGCACAGCACCTCAAAGTTAAAAACCTCCTCTCCATCCCAGCTCCGCCCGGCACCGGGAGTGAGCTGGGAAAGTGTCTGAACCGAACACTGAATCACGCTCCTCATATCCATGCCCGCTGTCCTTCTGCGTCCAGCACATCTCACGTGGCACAACGCCCCCTCCGTCCAACCCAGAGAGCGCTAATGGCAGGATCTTTTAAGCCTGACGACATCCCATAGTATGATGTATACATATATCAAAACATCAGGTTGTGTAATTTAAATAGACACAGTTTCTGTTTGTCAATTATACCTCAGTAAAGCTGGAGAAAAGGAAAAGAAAAGAAAAAGAACACGGTACAATGTCATTGGTCCCACCAGTGCGCTGGGGACAAGGTCACCCCCCTCAGAGGACAAGGAAATGTTATTCACCTGGATTCCAAGTTTGTGGTGCAAGTCAAGGTTGCGGGGAACCATCTTACTGCCTAAGAAAAGGTTCAGAGACCTATTGAGATGTTGATACGTTGACACGGTCATTGAATTTTGTTGAAAGTGCCGAATGGCTGTTGGTTAAAATGTATGTTGAACAGTAGGGAATACGTGAAGATGATCAGTGTCCCAACTGATCCTTTGCCACACATTCAGATGACATTTTTCAAGTGGCTGAGAAGTAAAGCATCACGAGTACTCTGTCAGAGAAAAGTCATGTGATTTGAAATTAAAATAGTACAAATGTGCAGGATCTCTGGATCGCTGTCTTGCCCATCCTGGCTGTGGCAGGGTCAAGGCCACTGCCCTGGGGCCACAGTCTCCCTCCCCAGCCTTAGGCAAGGAGAGGAGCCCCTCTGCACTCCACCTGCCCCAGCGCTCCCACAGTTATGCCCTGAAACCCTGTGCCCTTGTGGTAAAAGGACAAGACCTCGCCCAGAATCCCCGTGCTAACCTCGTTCACCATCCTTCACTCAGGGCACACGGCTCCCCCTTGTCCCCACCCCCATATGCAGCAGCGGACACACCAGAGTTTTACCAAATGAGGCAGAGCTCATCCAAACGAAAGCTTCCCAATTGGGAGGATAGTTGATGGGACACTGTTCCAAGGCCATTGACTAACCATACAAGTTACCTCTTTTATGTCTGATTTCGGAGCACGAAAGCCAGAGATTGAACTGGAGAATTCCTAAGGTTGCTCATACTTCTCAATCTTATGAAATGTAACAAGAAATGGCTTCAAGGAGATGACATCTGATTTAATAAATATTCATCGGCACTTTTGGTTACTTTTGTGGGAGGACAAGTTTATGACTACCTCTCCTCATTTATAGCAGGACAATAGAAGGCAAACGCATCTCATTTAGGGGGATTGGATGTTCTCCTCCATGGGGTCTTCTGTCCAACTCCTGAAATGCAGATCACAGAACCCCAGAGCTTTCTCACCCGTGAAGCTCTGCTATTAACCACAGTCCCCAGCTCAGAGGGCTGCTGTGTAGATTCACTAAGACACAGGGGTTGACAGGCGTGGTCAACGTTAGACCTTCATGGTTGATAACTCTGGATCTCAAGGAGGCACAGACAGACGCATGGGTCCTCCAAGTTAAGATCACCTGCCACGTTTGTCATGGTTTTTGGTGTTAAGTGTGCTGGAAAGAAGAGGCACATAAAGTATATGCAGTAAGTCACGAAACACTTGCCTCCGACAAACCAAGTTTTCCCACTTCCAGGGTTTTATTATTTTTTAACTGTACAACGCGCTGTTTTTGTTTAGTACTTGAATGTTCTTTCGAAGTACATTGAATGAAAAATGTATATCCGCAGCCCTTTCTGAGATATCAGTATGTGAGGTTCAAGGAAGAACAATGTCATTTCGTTATAAAATGACAAGTCTAAGGAAAAGTACTAGTAATCAGTTTTGGTTAGCAAATGGAGAAAAGAGGATTATGTGTGTGTGTGGTTTTTTTTTAATGGCATTTACATTAAATTGAAGTGCGTTTCTTCTTTTTTAAAATTTTTTTCATAATAATATTTTTTTATTATATTATGTTAGTCACCATAACGTACATCCCTGGTTTTTGATGTAAAGTTCGATGATTCATTAGTTGCGTATAACACCCAGTGCACCATACAATACGTGCCCTCCTTATTACCCATCACGAGCCCATCCCATTCCCCAACCCCCCTCCCTTCTGAAGTGGGTTTCTGAGAAATAATTCCTAAATATATAGTTTGAAGAGATTGATGGGTAAAGAAATGCCTGGAATGTAATTTAACACTAAAGTAACGTTTATTTGAGCGATGTTAGCCTTCAGTGCAACACTGCTGACCACCTGTTCACCAAGTTCTGTATTTCTATGAAGGAATCCAGCGATGCAACTGAATTTCCTAAAAAGTAACCTCTTGTCTCTGTGTATCCCCAAATACAAAATGAAGAGATGACTTATTGCAGATCCAGAAGCAGCAGAACGTTTTGCACCGCTTTTGCTGGGATAAAAATTATATACAGATAGATGAATGTGGACGCATTTACTATTCCAATTATTTGCACAGGACACACAGACACAAAATATGATATACCTCTGAGAGGAGAAGAATATTTCTATCAGATTTTTGATAATGCAGAATTGTACTGTTTAAGTTCTATCACAAAAAAATCTAGAATTTTTCTGATCATAAAAATAAATTGCATGTTTCTTGGTCTTCACCCAAAAAGAGGGGAAAATGTTATATCCACACCAAAGCGTACACTCAGATGTTTATGGCACCTTCATTTGTAATGGACAAAACTTGGAGGCAACCAAGGTGGATAGATAAATAAACTGTGGTCCATCCAGACAATGGAATATTATTCAGCACTAAAAAGAAAGGAGCTATCAATGAAAAGACATGGAGGAACCATAAATGCATATTACTAAGTGGAAGAGGCCAACCTGCAAAGGCTGCGTACTGTGTAATTCCAACTCGGTGACATTCTGGAAAAGGCACAGCTATAGAGATCATAGAAAGATCACTGTGGCAAGTGAGGGTGGGGAGAGACGAGCAGGTGGAGCATGGGGGACTTTGAGGGCAGTGAAAATTCTCTGTAGGATATTATAATGGATAGATACAGGTCATTATGCAGAGAGCCAAACCCATTAGTCCAAAGCTATGGGAGGCAGACCAAGAGGAAACTGGGCAATGATGATGCATCAGTTGACATTCAACTCGGCAAACAGCGGTCCACTCTGGTGAGTGACATTGATGGTGTGAAGTCTGAGGGTACCTGAGTGTCTGTACCTTCCTCTCAATTTTATTGTAAACCTAAAACACTCTAAAAAAATAAAGCTTTTAAAAACTATAAATAGGGGCACCTGGGTGTCTCAAAAGATTAAGGAGCCAACTCTGGATTTTGGCTCAAGTCGTGATCTCAGGGTCCTGAGATCAAGCCCCACATTGGGCTCTGCACTCAGCACGAATCTGCTTGAGATTCTCCCTCTTCCTCTGCCCCTTCCTCCACTCCTGTGAGCTCTCTCTATCTCTCTCTCACTCTCTCTCTAAAATAAAGAAATATTTAAAAATATATATGTAAATAAAAGCATTCAAAAGATAAATTATAAATATCAACATAGAAGTATGCTGAATTCCTAAGAACATGCAATGCTATAGAATGTGTTTTATAAAAGGGAAACTGTTAACCTGGCAATCTGCTCATCATTTCTAAGGTAAGATGAGGCCACCCAGTTGGAGCATAAACATTCAAGAAAGTAGGGGCGCCTGGGTGGCTCAGTTGGCTAAGTGTCTGCCTTCAGCTCAGGTCATGATCCCAGAGTCCTGGGAACAAGCCCCGAGTCAGGCCCGCTGCTCGGCAAGGAGACTACTCCTCCCTCTCCCTCCTCCCCTTCCCCCGCTCATGCCTCACTCACTCTCTCTCTTTCTCTCAAATAAATAAATAAATAAATAAATCTTTAAAAATTTTTCAAGAAAGTAGTGTTAATTATCTGGAATATGCTTAATTGGAGAAACATCTGACACTAACTCTTTGAGAAAATACATTTCACAAATTATGGGTTTACTATTCAGTCTAGACCAATTCAGGTACCAATAACAGGTGCTTTCTCAAAGCAAAGTGTCAATTAAACAGCTCTGCCTGGCACTGAGAAGAGGACACTCGTAAAGAGAGAAGAGCTTTTCTGTGTGTCCTTGAGCAGTTGACTGAGGCATCTGTGTCTCTATTTCTGCATTCAAAAAGTCAGAAATAAAACGTGTTTCTAAAATTACTTAAAGACCCCTGGTAGAAAGGTGAGGAATTCCACTGGCATTTTTATGGAGCAGTACATCAGAGGCATGAAGGCTGTGGAGAAAAAGTGGCAATAAAGTGGTTTCAAACGCAACCGCAAATTAAATGCAAATTTAAAATTAAATTTAATCTTATTATGTCAGAACCTCCAAAAAGCCATTTCCTTGGGTATTTGAACGTGGAGGTCACATTCATTTTGAGAGTATATAAATTTTTTAAAAGTCACAGTTATTTATAAATTATTGGTTATATATTTAAAACATTGCAACTTGAGCTCCATGGGTTAAGTGATGGAACATAAAACCTTTGGAAGAACATAGGTTAGTTACAGTCAAGGAGTCATAAGGTCAAGTTGTAGGGTTGATTCTATTTTCACTTCAAAGATGAGGAAACAAGCTATTGGAGTTGACCCTTAGCTGGGATGAAATCTTTAAAACTTACATGTCTTTAAGCAGACCACTGTCACAGAATCAGAAATACAGGCATCAATGTATGGGTTAGTTGATTTAATTTTCAAGTTCTTTTTTTTTTTCAGAGATTTTATTTATTTATTCATTCGACAGAGATAGAGACAGCCAGCGAGAGAGGGAACACAAGCAGGGGGAGTGGGAGAGGAAGAAGCAGGCTCATAGCGGAGGAGCTTGATGTGGGGCTCGATCCCATAACACCGGGATCACGCCCTGAGCCAAAGGCAGATGCTTAACCGCTGTGCCACCCAGGCGCCCCTAATTTTCAAGTTCTTGATGCATACTCTTTACTTTGAAAGGAATAATATAATTTAAAGTGGCTTTTAATTTTTAAATGTGTAATAATTTCCCCATTGTTGAGGGTATCATGCTCGCTAATTTAATAAATATGACTTTGTAAGTTTTTTGCCTTTTTTAAAGACGTTGTTAGTTATAAAACATAGCCCCCAATTCCTAACACTACTCCAGACTTGGGGTGTCTGTCCACTCCCCTTGAATCTGAGCTCTGCATCAGCCTGACCAATAAAATATGGTACAAAGGAAACTGCCAGGTTCTTGGTCCAGATCCCAGGAAACCATCATCCCTTACTTCTCCTCTTTGGGGAGAAAGTCCAAGTACCCAGGGAGAGATCCACAGAAAAGTAACCACAGCCCTCAGCCCTCAACCGCAACCAAGCTGCCAGCCAACACCCCACACCATCTTGCCAGCCATGCTGGGGTGCCATCTTAGAAGTGAGTCCTCACAGATTACCCCAGACCACAGCCCACAGCCAGGGCCTGCACAAATCACAGATCCAGGAATGAAATAAGTCACTGCTTTCACTGGATGCCATTCAATGTTGGGATGATGTGTTATGTGGTTACAGTGAACCGGAACAGAGAGGGGTACCTGGAAGCAGGCTGCTGCCATGAGGAATGCCTGACATGTGGGTCACTGGCGTTAGGACAGCAGTGTGTAGAAGCTGTAAGGGCCTTGGGAAGGGTTGTAGTAAAGTCTTGAAGACCCTCAGGAAACGGAAATGGCCCAGAGGAGAGTGTCAGTGGCAGTCCCCGTCCCCCAGGCACTCTCTTGGAAGCATTAAGAAACAGGAGGAAGTAGTTACAAAAGCTTGAGCAAAGGAGCTCCAGGTGTGGTGAATAGAAAGTCTGCCTGAAGTCGTGTGAAACTGGGAAGGTGCTGTGTCAGTCAGCTCAGCCACCATAAAAGAGCATCACAGACATTAATCTCTCACAGTCCTAGAGGCTGGAAGTCCAAGATGGAGGTGCTGGCGGGTTTGGTTCCTGGTGATCCCTCCCTTTCAGTCTTGCAGACACTGTATCCTCACGAGGCCCTTCTTCCGCGTGAGTGGAAGAGAGAGGGGAGACGCCTCTTTGGTGTCTTTCATCTTTTTATTGGATCAGGGTCACACCCTGATAACTTCATTTAACCCCAACTAACTCCTTAAGGCCCCATCTCCAAATACAGCCACAGAGGCTGTTAGGGCTTCACCATACGGATTTGAGGGAGACACAAGTCAGTCTATACCATGCGCCTAATGAACTAAATGACCTGGCTAAGGAGACTCTTCCGTCAAAATATTAAAATATCCAATGGCATCCGTGTGTTGCCTGTGAAAATATGCAAAATGAAATAAATATGCTGAGGCATAAACTCTTAATTAAAGGATGTAGGATTGGCCGAGCTGATAAATGAAAGATTTTTTCTTTTTCCCAGCCTCTCCAGATGACAAGAGATCCCATGGCGCCTAGTGTTTATAACTTCTAGCAGGACACGACCCTACAATGGTAGGGTCAGTGTTTAAGCCAGTGGGAATGGACTGCCCTCGAGACTGGAAACGTGCAGGTGGGTTCCAGGGTCAGTGCTCTGATCCAATGGTTGATATCATTTCTGGGTATTGAGTTCACCCTCCTAGATGTCTGGCTTTTTTTTTTTTTAATTACTACAGGTCATCTTTTCTTGATAAGCATTTTTAGTATCTTTGACAAGAATGATTCTTGACTCCCCTGACCCAAGTTTTGTCACTGCCCATCAGTCTAACTTGGGTTGAATGGCAGGACCAGTATGGGATCCAGTGTGGCAGGCTTCCAGATGTGCCATGTGACTATCAGACAGGCCACCCACCCACTCTAGGGTGTTTCAGAGTCTCTGGAATGTGCAACTCGATTCTGGGATGACTTTTTACACCGGAAGAGCGACGACGGTGTAGTTCATCCATCTACAATGGTAATAAGAGCCACCACCACGCCCCAGCAGAGCTAACGTGTACTGGTTCTCGTGGTGGACCAGGCTCCGACCCAAGCACGTCTCACCCACGTACTGATTTCATTCTCAGGACAACCTAGAGTTAAGTATTTTTTTATCATGTGCATTTTGCAGAAAAGTAAACTGAGGCACAGAGTTTAAGTAACTTGCCTAAGTCTGTAAACCCGATAATAGGCGGTTGAGCCAGGATTTCAAACCAAATGCTCTCAAAACTAGGACTATTCAATTGAAGAATGCAAGATGCTTGGGGAGGCAGAAAATTAATTCCACCTACTACCATGAGCTGACTTACACTCACAGTAAAACTGTTCTCCAAGCTTAGAACCTCATCCTAAATGAAAAACCAGAGACTGTTAAGTCCTGCTTGGTGGCCATATTATTTTAAAATGGCTCTATTAGCAGCTATCACGGTTCATTATAAATCCTTGTTTCCATGGGTTTCTGTGTCCTTAAGACGTTAGGTATGTCAGGATTGAGACTTACTACAGGTTAGTGTCATGAGCGTGTAATATGTATAATATTTTAATTAATTCAAAGTGACACACAAATGAGTTAGGGTCATAAGCCATAGGTTAGCGTGGGCTTCAGGTGAGGCCACCCCTGAACTGAAGCTCGGAGAGCTTTACTGTGGTGGGACAGTGCTTTCCCCCCACCCTTCAGGGAGCCTGGCAGTACCACTCCCTCCTTGAGGCTTGGCATGCGGCTAAGCCAGGCTAACTCTTTTTTAAAGGGTTTCAGTGCATTTGCATGCATTTGCAATAAAACTCCAGACTGATTAGGAGAAGGAAGGAGATGCTAGACCAGCAACCACCCTATCAGATGCTGCTTCCCTCCCCGCCCCCCCAGCACACAGACCTACTCAGAGCAGAGCTAGCAAACCAGCCACAACTGATGGAGCCATGCATGGGGAAGAAGAGGCGGGCTCAGGGGCAAAGACACCCGGGAGCTGGGGAGAAAGAACGAGCATCAGAGAGGCAGATCCAGAGGCAGCCCCCTGACCGCCCGCCAGTCGGGGTTGAACAGGTGCAGGGATGGCGCGAAGGTGTGAGGTATGTCCTGTGGATACAACCGCCCCAAGGAAAGGACTGCACACCCGTCGTAGATTCCCTGGTGTCCTTTGTTTGGAAGGTTCTACTAAAGCTCATCACTCCCTGTTCTGCAAAGACTATTACAGGGGCCACACTCAGATAATGGGGAGCACCGCCTGGGTCTCACGGTAGAGCTGCGTTCCCGTTCCCTCCAACTTTAAAAGTTGATCATCTCCGTTTTGTTCTCGTGTTCTCAAAATACACTCAGTTACTTTCAGAAATCTCTAGAAGGGGTAGCGTGAGCCGTTTCCCTTTGTCTGCCTCACTTATGTCTTGCTACCTGGATTCCTCGGTCTTGTTCCAAGCCCCGTGCCAGCCTTTCTGGGATTCTTGAAAGCTTCCCCTTCCGCTTCCCAAGAGGGTTGAAAAGCAGGGGCAGACAGGGTATTCGAAGGTGGGTTGAGAATTCCTGCAGAGCTAATGAAACCTGCAGCTCCGGGCTTGGGGCCAGCAGGGCAGGGCCCGAGCGCGGGAGACCCGCTATCCGACAGTGGACTGCAGGCTAAGGCCAAGTGTGTCCCGTGGTGAAGCGTGGAAACCTCAAAGACTCATTTTCTTGCTGGCCTAGATTTCGGATTTCTCTATTAAGACCAGGATGCCATGCCCTGGCAGGCTGCTAACCCTTTTTCTTTTTCGAGGAATAAAAATGGATATAGAGAAAGAGGGGAATCCAAAAATAGGATTCGTCTTCTAATCAGAAAGAAATCCCACCAGCCTGGCAGACTCCAGATATATACAGTTTGCTTAAAACGTTTAAAAAAAAAGAAGGAAGGAAGAGAGAGGTTCTTTTATTTTGGGTTTGCTTCACTCTTTCTGAAGACCCCTTCCTAAAGCCTTAAAAAAGACAGCATTTTGTGTGTCTGAGGTCTTTCAAAAATCACCCCATATTATTTGAGAGAAAAATCAGCTGGAGGCTTTTTCTGCAAAAAGCTGTTTAATTTTGTACTCTGGGCAGCAGCACCAGCAATCCTGAAAGTAGCCACCACTAGATAAAGGGAAATTTATAAAGATATTTTATAGAGATTCAGAATCTCTATACAGGCTGCATTTGCTGGACTGTCCCCTCACCACGGATGTGCTTTTCGGCATCAAAGATACTTCTCTAATGTGTTTCTCTAACTTGAAATATGATTTCATGAAAAGTTGATGGCAAAATTCCCCACATGTGTGTCTCCTGGGTTGAGCTCCTCTTTCATACCAGTGTGGAATTTCAATTTGATGTACGTGCCTGGTAAACTCTCGATGCTGAAGACAGTACCTGCAAATGTCCCTCGTCACAACAAAAGCCAAGGCTCAGATGGCACTTGCCAAGTGCCAGACACCGTCCACGCACTTGACGTCTTTTACCTGATTTATGCTTCACATCAAACCAAGAGTTGGCACCATGATCAGCCTCCCCACGTGCTGATGAGGGACCCAAGGCACCCATGTTTCGGTCCCACCCTCGGGATCTCAGAACTGGATGGTGGCGGGGTGAGGATTCCCACTCCGGGATCTGCTGCAGAGAGCGGCTCACAACCCCCACAAACACCACCGCTCACCCCGCTTCCTCCTTCATGATAAGGAAGGTCTTTCCTCCTGCTTACTGCCAAGTCCTTTACCTCTCTCCACTCTAGACTCTAGAATGAAGCCGAGCAACTCTGAGAAAGCCTGAGCCTGACAGTGCTGGAATCATGGTGTCCGCGTTGTGTGTTTTCACCTGCTCCACACGCGATCTGTGAAATGCATCAGGTCGCACGCATCAGTGATCGGTTCCTACGGTGGTGGAGTCAGACCGGTGTCAGCTGCGGAGGGGTGGAGGTGGCATTGACTGGGAAGGGGGAGGCGGTCCCCAAGGGTTGATGGGAGTCTCCATTCTGATCTGGGTGGTGAAGTGACAGAGCGACACGTGTAAAAATTTGCTGATCTGTGCACGTCTCAGCAATGTCTGCCTCAGTAAACAAAAGACAGTGGGGAGAGAATGCTTAAAAGGAGCCAGTGTTATCACAGCATTTCTCTGCTTCAAAGTCTTAAATAATTTCCCACCAGCATGAAAATAAAAATCTTCTCAAGCTTCCACAGCCTGACCCGGCATGGTCTCCTCCCTCAGGGTCATTTCCCGCCTGTTCCCCTCTCTCTCTCTGTGGCCCAGCCACATGGGGCAGGGGGGTGGGCATCCCCATCCTCGAGCACTCCCAATGCTGCCCTCTCCTCCCTCAGGGCCTTGGACATGCTGCCCTCTCCGGCCAGAACATTACCTGCTTCCCTGGTCAACACCAACTCTTTATTTCGACCTCACCAAGATCACTAAGAAATACCCACCCCCTGCATTATGTACCTCTCCGTGTTAGCATTTTCATGACTATAATTTTATATTGTTTCGCGGCTATTATTATTCCTTTGTTTTGCCTTCAAGTAGACTTTATTTTTTAGAGCAGTTTTGGGTTCACAGCAAAATTGGGCAGAAGAGTTGAGCTTTCCCTGAGACCCCCAGCCCCACACGTGCCCGGCCTCCCTGCCGTCAACGGCAGGCAACATACGTCTGTTTTTGTAATTCTCCCAATAACGTCCACTTGCCTTCTGGATAGCAAACTCCATATGGGCAGGAACTTGACCTATTTCTGTCCAAATCGATTTCTGACACCTTTCTGAGGCACCGTTGTTTAATAAGTGTTTGTTTAATAAGTGGATTGATGAGAGGCTCCTTTTGGATTCCAGATTCATTGCTTGATCTCGATCTCTGTGCAGGCCAGTGAATCGGACTCGAACACTTGTTTTTGGATATGTGCAGGGAAGTTTTATTTTATTTTTAAGAAGGAAAATAGAGCTGCCGAGTGATCTTTTTTTTTTCAGGCTTACATTTCTGCAAAGGTGGCGGGGCCTCAAAGGAGGAGAAATCAGGAACTTTGAAGTTTGTACATTTATCCTTGCTAATTACATGAGCGAAGGTTCACTTGAAGTTGTACGTCCCTACTTCTGAAAGGTTACACAACTTCTTTAGGATTGGAATATATGACTCTAAATGTAATAATGATCTTCCTGTTCTGTTTGTGGTGACTTTCCGAGGGATGGTCCCCACAGGAGTGAGTGTCTTAGCAACCGTGACCCAAAGTAAGAGTAGACAGAAAATAAATAAAAAATAAAGATTAAATGGAAGGAGGGAGGAAGGGAGGGAGGGAGCAAGGAAGGAAGGAAAATCTCCAACACCATATGTAACAGGAACAGGAAGATGGTCTGTCACTGCTCTGTCCAGGCCCACCCTGGTCTTCAACCGCGGGGAACATCAGCTTGCCCACAGAGTTTTATAAAACCTTTCTCACCCTTATTGCAATCAGATTCCCTGATATTTTCTATTTTATTCCATCTGATTCCGTTCCATTAAATACCATGATATTTTAATCTATTATATTCTAGGCCATTCTACCTTAAAGCTCTGGGTTGCAGCCCACTAAATTACCTTAGCAGTAGGACATGCCTTTTTAAGAAGTCTCCAAGAAGCTGGCATTGGTGTTTTCAAAGTAGAAGCAACGGAGATAAAACAACAAGAACTCTGGTTCGATTGTCCCACAGCCTCTGTGGGGATCAGCAGCCTTGTTATTATTGGGCTGCATTTCTGTTCTTCGGTGCCTTGTTTTGTCGAAATGCCTATTCTTCCCCAGAGATGTGAGCTACAGTGATTGTAAAGGCTCAACATATTTTCCAGAGTTTCCCTGAAGTTTGGTGTTCATCAGGGAGGCAGAGCGGAAGCACATGGTCATAGACACCTGTTCAGCAAGAAGAGGCCCCTTTGCAGTCAAGAGCAGCTCAGAAGCTTTATCCTAAATTATGCACCGTTTAGAAGTCCTGAAATGAATTAAACACCACACAAATCAATTGCCAAGTGAAAACC
Source organism: Ailuropoda melanoleuca (assembly GCF_002007445.2). Classification (NCBI taxonomy): domain Eukaryota; kingdom Metazoa; phylum Chordata; class Mammalia; order Carnivora; family Ursidae; genus Ailuropoda; species Ailuropoda melanoleuca. The sequence goes on along the minus strand of NC_048232.1, from coordinate 3,525,244 downwards.
ACACATCCATCTGCTCAGTTCTGTGACTCAGATACTCACGGAAACCTCCAGTCAACTCTGTGCCGTTGAGAGGCGAGAATGTCCGGGGTGACTCGATCAATTAGTAAAAGTGATAGTGCGTATGTGTGAGTCTAGACACATTTATTTACTATTTTCCAGAGGATAGCTACGGAAATCAACTGACTGTCTAACTTTACAATCCGTTGTTACGGCAACGACCGTAAGCACCAGTTTGACTACTGGCTAGAGAACAGGTTGAAATCATCTGTTTAACTAGCAACGTGTGTTAACAAATCAAGGGGAAGAGTCTCCTATTCGCTGATCTCCAGGGACTGGCGGCGTATTTACAGCTCAATAAATATCTGCTAAGGGAATGATTGAAGGCATGTTTCAAGTTTTTTCAGAGGTTTTTGCTGAATGTCGAAAGAGATGAATCCAAAATTCTTACAATTCTAAGAGCCAAGAGCAACTGAGAGAAAAGCTCCCCGCCGACGCTGCTTCTCTTTCTGGATCGTTTCTATGAAGACCCACAGGTCCTTTCATCTCTGATAACTTCCCTTGTGTTGACTTTGTAAGTCCCAGGCCTGCCCACAGCACTCTGCTCTTCCTGGAATCTTGTCTACCAACCGGAACAATTGTTTTCATTATTTTCTATTCTATTTTCCGTCGTCCATGGGCTGGGCACTCTCTCCATGTCAATTGTTCTCATCCCTCCAGAGATTGATGATTGTCCTCTAATATTCTTTCTCTTGATGTTCCAACTCCTGGATTTTATCTTGACCAATGACTGCCCATAACAGATCCTCTAAATTAATGCTGAATGTGAGGGAAAGTGCCATGTGGCAGCTTCTAGGAGTGTTCCCCACAATGTGTCTTGTTGGCCCCTTCATCCTGGTAATTGGAACATAGATGTGATGGCTGGTACTCTAGTCACTTTTTGCACCATGAGGATGAGGGTTACACCTTAGGGATGGCAAAGAATGGCTATCTCAGGTCTCCAAGGAACCGAGCTATCCTGCTCCATCTGGGTCCCCCACCTCAAGGTTTCTATATGAGACAATATTTCCAGCTTATCTGTGTTTTTGGGCTACAAAAGGGAGGTTGCATGGCAGTTTAAAGTGCCATGCTATGAAACAGCATCCAACTGTGCAACTGAGGTCCTCTGGGCCTCAGAAAAAACATGGAGAGGGAGTGGGCCAAGGGCATCTCTAGCTACTGCAAAGCAAAAGGTAGCTGCCAGTTGTATGCAAATAAATGGTCCATGCCAGGTTTTGATGTGAGTCCATACCACAGTGCGATATCACCTCACGCCTGCAGGAATGGCTAAAATCAAAAAGACAAGAAACAACAAGTGTTGGCAAGGATGTGAGGGGAGAAAAGAACTCTTGTGCATTATTGGTGGGAATGGAAATTGATGCAGCCACCATGAAAAACGGTATGGAGGTTTCCTCAAAAAATTAAAAATGGAAATACCCTATGATCCAGCAATCACACTACTGGCTATTTACCCAAAGAAAATGAAAACACTGATTTGAAAAGACACACGCACCCCTGTGTTTATTGCAGCATTATTTACAGTGGGCAAGATACGGAAGCAGCCTGATGTTCATCAGGACATGAGCCGATAAAGAAGACATGGTTTATATCTACAATGGACTATTACTCAGCCATAAAAAGGAATAGAACCTAGCTGTCTGTGACAGCAGGATAGACCTAGAAGACATAATGCTAGATGGAATAAGTCAGTCAGAGAGAGGCAAATCCCATACGCTCTCACTCATACGTGCAATCTAAAACACAAAACAAATGAATAAACAACTAACCAAAGTCAGAAATAGACCCGTAAATACAGAGAACAAACGTGTGGTCATCAGAGAGAAGAGAGTTCAGCAAAATGAGTGAAGTGGAGAGGGAGGTATAGACCTGCAGCTATGGGACCAGTAAGTCATGGGACTAGCAGGTACAGTGCAGGGAATAGCCTCGGCGATTCCGTAACCGTGTGGCGTGGGGGCAGATGGCAGCTCCGCCTGCGTAGAGAGAAGCTGAATCACCGTGCTGTCCACCTGAAACTAACATCACATTGTGTGTCAACTGTGCTCAAACTAAAAAAAAAAAAAAAAAAAAAAATTGTTTTAAATGGTCCATGCCCTGTGCATATTAAATAGGTAAGTTTTACACAATGCTGGGATTGGAGCTTGACTTTATTATTTACTGTTTTGTGCTCCTTTTCCTCCACTGTTATTTAAAATCCATCGGCACTCGTTCAGCCTGTTTCCACAGCACGTTTATTACGTGCGGCCCCCTGTCAATGCCTCCTCAGTACTCTCTTCGCGTCCACAGCTTCCAAGTCGGTCCCTGGCCTTTTTATAGCTGTGAGCTCTTTTCAAAGTCAATACTAAAAAAGAAATCAGCATCAGTTAATCAAATTGTCTACTTTATTGAACTCCCATTTGATGTATGAAATCTTTCCAGATGAATGGTAACGTTTTGTTTTATGAGAGATTAGCTCCCACTACTGTTTCCAGAGAACTTTCTGGCTTCTTTCCTCGGGAACTTGCTTTTAAAACCAGCCCCAGAGACTCCAAACTCAGAGGCTCTTAGCAAAGGGCATGTGAAACAGCGCCTGAGCCCCCGCCATCAGAGTAAGCCTCCTTTTGATGTTGTCTTGTTGCTGGAGGAGCACATCAAAGGCCTCCCGATGCCTGGCAGCCCAGGGCCAGCAGCCTAGAGGCCACAATGGGGAGCAGAGAGATTACTCCCGGTTAGAAACCGTGGGCAGCCACATCTCCTTAGGGCAGTAATGGCCACGTCTCCAGCTGAACTTCTTGGGGTTCCTTCTGTCTGGACATTCTTCCAAGTTGACAATACCACCTAACTCGAAATACACCTAACAATACCACCAGGCTCGAAAGAATNCTCCTTAGGGCAGTAATGGCCACGTCTCCAGCTGAACTTCTTGGGGTTCCTTCTGTCTGGACATTCTTCCAACTTGACAATACCACCTAACTCGAAATACACCTAACAATACCACCAGGCTCGAAAGAATTTTCTTTCTTTCTCTTTTTTCTTTCTTTCTTTCTTTCTTTCTTTCTTTCTTTCTTTCTTTCTTTCTTTCTTTCTTTTTCTTTCTTTCTTTCTTTTTTTTTTCTTTCTTTCTTCGGTAAAATAACCCAAGAGAGTAAGTGTGCTCTAATATTTTTAATGGCTTCATACTTAAGAAATGTAATTGTTTTACATTTTTGTTAAAAGTTTGGAGGACAGCATTGAGGCACTAAATTTTGCATAGAGATCAGCACAAATGGAGATCTGGAAAACCGTTTTCTTGTGCGCATTGATAACCGGCTGTCCTGTGACCAGTGTTAGGGTTTCCACAAAATGCTTTCTATGCTTGGGATTCTTCCCTCATTAGCTCCACAGAAACCTGGAGCCAGAGTGATGGAAGGTCACCTGACAGAACCCCTCACCGCGCAGGTCAGGAAACCAGGCTCCCGGCTGGGGGGGCACGTGCGGCCGGGCAGCGCCCACTCCGGTCGTGAGAGGCAGCCTGGGGAGCTGGGGTCTGCATGCACCCCGCCTCCTGTGTAGGCGGCCAGCTCTGCCCAACACCCAGCTGGCTTGGGTCCCAGGCAGTGTCTTCCAGAATCTGTGACTATGATACAGGGACCACAGACCTTCAAACATAACCAGGACCATAAATCCAGATGCAGTAAAAAGGGGGCTTGTCCCCTCTGGGATCCGCGAGGAGTCAGGTGCTCTGGTGCCTGACCGCCTTGGGCTCAGAGAGCCCAGAGGGTCTTCACAGCAACCGTGGCCAAGCCCAGGCAAGCGAGGCTCACAGGTCGGTCCCTCTGTTCTATATTAGTTCGATTTAGGTTAGTTCATTCTAGTCTACTCTATTCTACTTTATTTACTTTTATTTTATCTTATTGTATTTTACTTTTTTATTTTAGCTTACTTTATTTCATTTACTTTGTATTATTTTACTTAGCTTTAAACAACAGTGGAGACCCCTCCCACCACATGCCCGCAAAGGATCCAATTTCTGCCACACGTCTCCCTGGAGGGCCTGGGCAGGGCTTAGGCTCCCACCCAAGAAGGTAACTGCACCCCGGGATGACTCACCTTCATGGGAGAGAACGTCCTTCAGGTCAAGTGTTAGCTGAATCAATCAGGCCAAAACCCTAAAAGCAAACCTGCCTCTTCAAGGAAAAGAAACAAATTATGAATACGTGTTTTCCCCACTGATCTGCGGTGGGCTACAAACCTGGCTCCTTGAGTTATGACATGTGACGGTGCGGGGTGCTGACCCCTGCAGCCCTCTGGGGGTCCAAGCACAATCCTAGATGGAGACAGAGCCAGCAGAGTGCACCTGAGCCACTGTCCAGCTGTTGGAAGGGGCAGAAGGGACAGGCAAGTAAGAGGCAAGGAGGGATGGGCAGAAATTGCAGGACACAGGACCTGGGACCCAGGATCCAAGATGCAGGACCAGGACACAACATCCAGAACACTGGACCTAGGATGCAGGACCAGGACCCAGCATCCAGAACCCAAGACCCAGGATGCAGGACCTGAGACGCCAGAGCCCAGGACCAAGCATCCAGGACCAAGGATGTAGGACAAGGACCCCAGAGCTCAGGACCCAGGACTCAGGATGCAAGACCAGGACCCAGCATCTAGAACCTAAGACCCAGGACCCAGGACCCAGGTGCTCTCAGCCCGAGGCTTTCTAGGCATAGCCCAACTCCTCACTGGTCTCTGAGACTGGGTTCACAGGGGGTGGAGCTAGGCCAGCTCTTCTGTGAGCATCATTGTGTCTTATTCAGTCCTACACCCCCAACTCTGGGGATTTTGCCCTATAAATCAGAGATGTTGGTTTAATGAACATTTATCTCATTCGACAAAGAGGTATCGAGTACCCTCTGTGTGCCACAATTCTAGGAATAAACTAAGAAACAATAGAAAATGTCCAGGATCTTATAAAATTTTCATTCTAATCAAATTTCTGCTCTAATCACTAAGGAAATAACTCAGCTACCCATCTCAGCTATGTGAAGAAAAACCCAAGAATGTATGAGATGGATATGTTGGGGGGACAGGCTGGGCAGGTGGAAGCTACTTGAAATGAGTCTTAGGGGATGCACGTTAGGTGACCTCCGACTCGAGCAGCAAGAAGGAACCAGACAAGTAAGAGAAAAAACGTACTCTCACACAGAGGGGACAGCCGACTTCCTGAGGCAAGGACAAGGTCACTGGGACTTGAGAGCACGAGTGGGGGTCTTCGTCTGTGCAGGCTGCTGTGGCAGGACTCCGCAGACACTTAGTCTCCATTGTCTGGAGGCTGGATGTCCAGGATCAAGGTGCCACCGATCTGCAGTCTGATGAGACATCACTTCCTGGTCCATCAATGCCAACTTCTTGCTGTCCTCCCATGGTAGGAGGGTGAGGGGGCTCTGTGGGGTCTCCTTTATAAAGACAGTAATCCTGTCATTGGGGGGGGGTCCATCCTCATGAACTCATCACCTCCCAAAGGCCCCACATCCTAACGCCATCACACTGGGGGTTAAAACCCAACACATGAATTTTGGGGGCACACCAACGTTGTCCTCTAGCAGGGAGTGGAGGGAGGGAACCAGTTTATACATAGAAGGAGCAGCACTTGCTGGGTCTTGGGGTCCTAGTCAGGAGTGGGGGTGTTACTCCAAGGACGCAGGGAGCTATCGACGGGATGGTTATGAACTCAGGAGAGGAGTGATCTCCTTCAGGTCTTAGAGAGAACATGCTGGAGGCAGCTTGGGGGAGAGGATGGGGAATTGAGTGAATATTGCTGAACCAATTCTATAAGGAAACATTTGATTGCTTCCCATACGTCTTGATGGATGCCCAGTGAATACCTGCGTCTTGAGATTTTCAAGGCCCCTGTCCCTGGGCTGGAGGCCAAGCGGGGCTGTGGGGCAACAAGCAGCCGTTTCCAATGAGCACTGAGCGACTGCTCGCAGTGGTGGCAAAGGAAATACATAAAATGTCTAAATGAGTCTAATGGGATTGCGGTAATCAAATATCATTTGTATATTTTCCACATTATGGTGGGAGCACTTCAGAGCCAGCCTGCTTCCCCTCCTGTTCCTGTTCAATTGTCTCCTCACAGTAAATTCTCCTCGGTCCCACTTGAACCCCGATCCAGGTTGTGCCTGCACTTCCATTCTAACCGTGTTTACCGAAGGTTTACAACTTGGCTGCAAAAACCATTGGCACCGAAACTGGAAACTTGGCGTGAACAGTTTGGCATAAACATTGCCCGGAAGCAGTTTTTCTATCTAAATCTGAGAAAAACAGGCTAGGTCATTTTCCAGTTATTTGTGTTATTCAAGCATAAATAAAATGAAGCCTGTCAGCTTCAAACAGTTGTTTGCTTTTGCACTCTTCAAAAATAGATTCGATCCAAGAAAAGTAACACGCGGTAAACAAACACTCCATGACGGACTGTAAAAAAAAAAAAGAAAAAGAAAAAAGAAAAAAGAAAAAAAAGTGGGCTGGACTACATTAAATAGAAAGGGAAAACGGTTTCAAAAGTCACATTGTGTCGGAAAGTAGGAGCTCCTCGAGGTGATTAGACCAATTCTAGAGGCATATTCAGAGAGGCCCATCTGAAAGTATAAACAAGCCAAACATAGGTTGCCAATTAAAATAAAATTCTATTAAAATCTGAGCTCATCCCAAAACACAATGTAACTATATCTACGATGTGCAAGCAAGAAAAAAAACAGGAGAATTTTTTTAAGTGAGTTTTCCAAGAGCAGTGGGTAGAAAGGAAGGAAAGATATGAATGGTACATGAAAATGTGCTGATTAAAAAAAAAAAAATCCCTGAAAAACTAATGGCGATGTTTGGCCCATCTATGAGCTGCATGGAACGTCTAGAAATGCAGTTTGTGGGCCTCAAATTCCTGCAGCCAGCACCAGCTCTCTAAAAAGAGAACGTGACAGTCTAGACCTCGCTCCAAAGAAAGCCTTTCTGGCAAATTTAAAAGTCAGCCTTGACGTCAAGCCATTCTTGACAACACTCGCTTTGAGCTCCGTGGCGCGTGGGCAGAATGGACTTTCACTCGGGCCACCCTATCAACGATGACTGCAAAGCCCATGTAGGGCAAAGGAACACCAAGCCAACTCAAACAGAAAGTAAAAATAAGTCAGAGAGGAAAGAAGACAGGACAGGGAAGACAGCAGGCCACGGGCCCTGCCTCGAGCAAGTGCCCTCTGTGGAAGGAATTGTTGTCACAGGTTTGCTTTGAGTGGCTGTGCCTTTTTTTCTTAGCTGCCGTCCCTGATCAGATCAGATGCAGGAAAATCCAGCCATGACTTCTCTCGGTTTAAAAAAAAAAAGAAAAAAAAGAAAAATCTTCTGTTTAGGTAGACTGTAACCAGCACAATAGAATTCTATCATCTGCTGGTGGGTTTGCCACCTGGCAATCTTACCTGAAGGAACCCCTCTCACTGTCACCAGACCCATAGGGTCAAAGCAGTTCAACCCCGCTTGGTGATGAAGGCTAGAAACGTTCCCAGGACATATCTTGGAGCCATTTTGCTCCCCAGAACCATCAGATGACCCAGAGAACCTCCGAGCACCGAGCACCAGGCCACTTTCCCAGGGCAGACCCTGCTGGTGTTCCATTTTTTATTTTATTTTATTTTTTAATAATAATTTTGTATTATGTTGTGTTAGTCACCATACAGGACATCATTAGTTTTTCGTGTAATGTTCCATGATTCATTACTTGCTTCTAACACCCAGTGCACCATGCAATACGTGCCCTCCTTACCACCCATCTCCAGTCTATCCCATTCCCCCACTCCCCTCCCCTCTGAAGCCCTCAGTTTGTTTCTCAGAGTCCACAGTCTCTCATGCTTCGTTCCCCCTTCTGATTACCCCCCTTTCTTTATCCCTCTTCCCCTACTGATCTTCCTACTTCTTATGTTCCATAGATGAGAGAAACCATATGATAATTGTCTTTCTCTGGCTTGACTTATTTCACTTAGCATTATCTCCTCCAGTCCCGTCCATGTTGCAGCAAATGTTGAGAAATCGTTCTTTTTGATAGGTGAGTAATATTCCATTGTGTATATGGACCACATCTTCTTAATCCAGTCATCTGGTGAAGGGCATCTCGGCTCCTTCTTGCTGGTGTTCTAGGCCACTGCAGAGAAAGCCTCTGTTTACCCTAATCCCTAGGTCGTTGCCACAGCAATAACCAGGCAGGGAGGATTACCAACTTGTGACAAGATTTGTGAACCAAGTTTTTACAACATAAAGAGTTCACCCTCCTCAGTGATCCGGCTGAGAAAACTCGCTGTATGAAGAAGGGAGCGGCGTCTGCCTTCCACAGGCCGCACCCAAACCGACCGCCAGCAGACGGGCCTCACCGAGACTAGCTGCTGACCCCCTGACGTTCTCCAATTTCGCCAATGCTTCTAACCATGTTCTTCAGCACCCACAGTTAGCCTCATCTGACTAGTTCTAGAAGTCGGTTTCTTGAGGCCTAAGATGCATTTTACTTGTGTCTCAGTGCCTAGCACAGCTGCAGACGGTTAGCAGAGCCTCACTGAACACGATCACCATGGAATTGATGCTACCGTGCTGGCGAATGTTTGTACCTATAACCGGAGAGAGAGAGACCTTTTGTTCCTGTTGTAAAACCGGAGGAAAGGTTTAGAAGCTGAAAGAGATGTGTACCGCCGGGCGTAGAGGGGGAGTTGTTTTGAAATGTGTGTGCCCCGCGTGGATGGGAGGCCCAGGCCCGATGAAGAAGGGCTGGTTGGGGATCGGGGTGGGGGTGAATGGGTGATTCCTGGAGCAATGCACTCTTCAGCACACGGTCTACAGCTTTGGGACCCAGCCAGGGCAGGCAGAGCCAACTGTAGGCCATGGACGTGGGGGAGTCGTGGTTGGGGCTGGGAACCCCAGGGGAGGTGGGTGTAGGGCGGGAGTGTGCCTTGTAAAACAGTCTGCATTTCTGTGTACAGTTGTTCACGGGGAAAAGCACCATATATTTAATCCAACGTAGAGAAAGACAAGAAGTCAAGTCCACAGAGTCTCCGGGCTGAATGCACGCGTGTCTTCTTGATTTAGCAGGCCGAGACCGGGGCTGCCGCAGACACCTGCGAGGACCGTGTTGTGGCCTCACTTGTCACTCCCCTTGGCCACTTCGCTGTTGCACCAATGGATATTCTGTGCATGGAAATTGGAGTGTAGGACACACTCACTTCGACAGAGAATTAACCCAACCAATATCCACGTCCCGAAGCGACTTCACTTAATGCTCTTTCCACACTCTGTCATGCATCTTGGGGCGTGAAAGAGAAGCCAAGTGTCAGTGTTAATTCTCAGAACCAAAACGACAACGAGGACAAGTGGCAAAGGGGAAGGAGTTTGAGTTTTGGATTCGGAAAGCACGGAGGTCATCTCCTACCCCNTGTGGGGGAGTCGTGGTTGGGGCTGGGAACCCCAGGGGAGGTGGGTGTAGGGCGGGAATGTGCCTTGTAAAACAGTCTGCATTTCTGTGTACAGTTGTTCACGGGGAAAAGCACCATATATTTAATCCAACGTAGAGAAAGACAAGAAGTCAAGTCCACAGAGTCTCCGGGCTGAATGCACGCGTGTCTTCTTGATTTAGCAGGCCGAGACCGGGGCTGCCGCAGACACCTGCGAGGACCGTGTTGTGGCCTCACTTGTCACTCCCCTTGGCCACTTCGCTGTTGCACCAATGGATATTCTGTGCATGGAAATTGGAGTGTAGGACACACTCACTTCGACAGAGAATTAACCCAACCAATATCCACGTCCCGAAGCGACTTCACTTAATGCTCTTTCCACACTCTGTCCTGCATCTTGGGGCGTGAAAGAGAAGCCAAGTGTCAGTGTTAATTCTCAGAACCAAAACGACAATGAGGACAAGTGGCAAAGGGGAAGGAGTTTGAGTTTTGGATTCGGAAAGCACGGAGGTCATCTCCTACCCCTGCGCTCACAGGACCTGACTCCGGGCCCATTTCTCAGCCCATCTGACCTGCCATCATCTTGGCCATAGAAGGAAGCTGTTCACACTTCCTTCCAGAGAATTCACCAGAGGCGATCATAAGAGGTGCCCCGGAGGTGCATGGTGCCTAGAGGAAGTTAGACTCGACCCCCCTCTCTCATGGCACGTAGCNTGACTCCGGGCCCATTTCTCAGCCCATCTGACCTGCCATCATCTTGGCCATAGAAGGAAGCTGTTCACACCTCCTTCCAGAGAATTCACCAGAGGCGATCGTAAGAGGTGCCCCGGAGGTGCATGGTGCCTAGAGGAAGTTAGACTCGACCCCCCTCTCTCATGGCACGTAGCTGCTCCCTCTCCCTGGCATATCCAGGGCTCTCTGCCTCCACATTCTCCCTGAATCTGGCCCACTCAGTCCCCTCTTCCTCCAGACCACAGCCACGTCTTGCCCCCGCTACTCCCATGTGCTCTTGCCCTCTCTTCCTGCGAACACTCTCCTCTGACAGCCCAACAACGCCCTTAAAGGAACGCATAAACCCGGAGAGGAACTGGCCCCGCTGCTTCCCACTGGGCCTCACACTCCCTCCCTCTGCTCATCCTGGCTTCCTTCCTCCTACTTCTGGAACACCAGGCTCCCTCCTGCTCTAGGGCCAGGGCCCCCCAGCTTCACCTGCCAGGAGCACCAGCCTGGAGACCTTCACCGCCTGGGTCTCCTGACATCTAGTCATCGTGTAGGACATCCCTTCTTCCAATAAATACTGAGTTTTCAAACTAAAGGAACCTCCCACCTTCTAAAACCCTCCGCTAACTTTCTCTGTCACGTGTGTCCTCACACGCTCATTTCTGTCTCCGTGAGCTGGGTCTGGCCCCAGGGGCTTATGGACAACAGCCATTCATCCCTCACCGTTCTGGAGGCTGCAGTCTGAGGTCAAGGTGCAGACTGGCTGTCTGCTGAGAGCCCCCTTCCTGGTTCACCTTGTCTTCTCTTGGAGGAAGGGGCAAGGGGGCTCTCTGTCCTCTTAGAAGGACATGGATCCCATCATGGGGGCTCCACCCCCACAACCTAATGACCCACCAAAGGCCGCAGCTCCTAACACCATCCCTGGGGGTTAACTGGGGGGGGAGCAGACACAAATGATAAGCACTAGTGTGTCTATGGCAGTCCCCCCGAAATACCAGCCCCGAGGAGCGCAAGACCACTGCACAACACCAGACGGCCCCGTTCCCGGGGAACCCAGGCGAGCCAGGCAGCGCTCAGGTGAGCAAAGCCCCACCTGTTCGCACATGAGCACATGCGACAGCCTCCCGGGAGCGGACTCCTCCCTCCCTGGTGCGGTCTGGGTCCGTCCAGGCCACTGGACATATTTGAGAATTGCACTTATTACAAAACAATGATGCTCATACCCTTCTTATCCTATTATATTACTACAATAACATGCTGGCTTAGAACGAGGGGAGAGGTGTGGGGGCGTGCACAGCAGGCCGTGGGTCTCGGCAGCGGCTCTGGGGTGCGGCAGGGACCGTCCCAGCTCACCGAGCGCACAGAAACCAGAGACGGGGGTACACAGACGGTTTCGGCCGAGCTCCCACTCGATCGTATTGTGACGGCTTTATAAATTACTCTATTCCTTTTCCATAACAGCATTCACGACGTGAGGAGGTCAGCTCCATTTTCAGTCATGCTTTATTGCATTTTAAGGGAAAATTATATATTACAGTCGAAGTTGNGAAGGACATGGATCCCATCATGGGGGCTCCACCCCCACAACCTAATGACCCACCAAAGGCCGCAGCTCCTAACACCATCCCTGGGGGTTAACTGGGGGGGGAGCAGACACAAATGATAAGCACTAGTGTGTCTATGGCAGTCCCCCCGAAATACCAGCCCCGAGGAGCGCAAGACCACTGCACAACACCAGACGGCCCCGTTCCCGGGGAACCCAGGCGAGCCAGGCAGCGCTCAGGTGAGCAAAGCCCCACCTGTTCGCACATGAGCACATGCGACAGCCTCCCGGGAGCGGACTCCTCCCTCCCTGGTGCGGTCTGGGTCCGTCCAGGCCACTGGACATATTTGAGAATTGCACTTATTACAAAACAATGATGCTCATACCCTTCTTATCCTATTATATTACTACAATAACATGCTGGCTTAGAACGAGGGGAGAGGTGTGGGGGCGTGCACAGCAGGCCGTGGGTCTCGGCAGCGGCTCTGGGGTGCGGCAGGGACCGTCCCAGCTCACCGAGCGCACAGAAACCAGAGACGGGGGTACACAGACGGTTTCGGCCGAGCTCCCACTCGATCGTATTGTGACGGCTTTATAAATTACTCTATTCCTTTTCCATAACAGCATTCACGACGTGAGGAGGTCAGCTCCATTTTCAGTCATGCTTTATTGCATTTTAAGGGAAAATTATATATTACAGTCGAAGTTGCAAAGTTGGGTATTTTCAAAGGTCACAGAACGTACGACGCAGAAATGTGCAGGGGACACTGTCGGGCAGATGCTTTACTGGCTGTCACAAGAATAACTTGTGGTCTCATCTGCACTTTTCATCTTCAGATCAAGCCTCTTGGCCTCACGTTCTCTCACCGCACACCCGGGTGGGGTAGAGACGGGTGGCGGGTGCTGTTACCTCAGCCATTAGACCCTCCAGGGGCTCCCCGTGAGCCAGCGCTGGGACAGCAGGAAGCAAGAAGGGCTCAGGTGGCGCGGCAGGCATGACCCAAAGGTGGGAACCCCTTCCCCACATCACAAGATGTGGGAGATGGAAGGGGTGCGCTCTGGGCTGGCAGCACCCAGTGGGTCCAGGGTAGCTTGACTTGGGCAAAAGTGTCCAATCTCACTTCTCCGGGGTATCTACCAGATCAGAGATCCCTAGCTCATGGTGTGAAGGAACACACGCAGACCCACTGGTAAGCAGTGACAGGACTCAAACCTAGCCTGTCATTACTGGTGACATGATGGTGGTGAGGACAATGATGAACATTTATTGGGCACCTGCTGTATACATCTGACGCATAAGCTGGAAACACAGCAGCCCTGTGAGGCAGCACTTTTATCATCTCTATTGTCCAGGTGAGGGAAGCCGAGCCCCCAAGGCCAGGACCACGGTCCTGGAAAGGGGAGTCTGCCCGAAGTCCTCTCCCCACGTAGGGCCTGGCAACCGACGTCCCCAGAACAGCAGCGCTGCCCTCATGATCCTGGCCACGGCTTGAACCCTCGGAGGCTTGGACACACCAGAGCTCCTGGGGGAGCCCCGTGGGGCCCTCTCTGTCTGGAGTCAGACTTTCCCTGCACTCAGTGCTGATGCACGAGGAGAGACGGGGAGCCCCCTGTCGAAGCTGAAAGGCAGGCAGCCAGCAACTCCTCCCTCTTCCTGACAGCAAAACGGAACAGAGGCATGGGTAGGTTGATGGTGTGACCACATTTTCTACAAATCGTGCTCCGCGAGTCAGGGAAGGGTGTCTACAAGTGAACGCAGTGGACGCACCCACTATGACAGCCAGCTAGCCCTGGATTCACTGTGTGGTGGGCTCCCTTCGAGGTCCACCCCTGGTCCCTGGCTCCAACAGCTGTAGATTCCCAGAAGTCTTTCCTGAGCCTCCTCTGCAAGGACCATCTGCCATCAGCCCCCAAAGACCTCCCGAGCACCTCTACNGGAGGTGCATGGTGCCTAGAGGAAGTTAGACTCGACCCCCCTCTCTCATGGCACGTAGCTGCTCCCTCTCCCTGGCATATCCAGGGCTCTCTGCCTCCACATTCTCCCTGAATCTGGCCCACTCAGTCCCCTCTTCCTCCAGACCACAGCCACGTCTTGCCCCCGCTACTCCCATGTGCTCTTGCCCTCTCTTCCTGCGAACACTCTCCTCTGACAGCCCAACAACGCCCTTAAAGGAACGCATAAACCCGGAGAGGAACTGGCCCCGCTGCTTCCCACTGGGCCTCACACTCCCTCCCTCTGCTCATCCTGGCTTCCTTCCTCCTACTTCTGGAACACCAGGCTCCCTCCTGCTCTAGGGCCAGGGCCCCCCAGCTTCACCTGCCAGGAGCACCAGCCTGGAGACCTTCACCGCCTGGGTCTCCTGACATCTAGTCATCGTGTAGGACATCCCTTCTTCCAATAAATACTGAGTTTTCAAACTAAAGGAACCTCCCACCTTCTAAAACCCTCCGCTAACTTTCTCTGTCACGTGTGTCCTCACACGCTCATTTCTGTCTCCGTGAGCTGGGTCTGGCCCCAGGGGCTTATGGACAACAGCCATTCATCCCTCACCGTTCTGGAGGCTGCAGTCTGAGGTCAAGGTGCAGACTGGCTGTCTGCTGAGAGCCCCCTTCCTGGTTCACCTTGTCTTCTCTTGGAGGAAGGGGCAAGGGGGCTCTCTGTCCTCTTAGAAGGACATGGATCCCATCATGGGGGCTCCACCCCCACAACCTAATGACCCACCAAAGGCCGCAGCTCCTAACACCATCCCTGGGGGTTAACTGGGGGGGGAGCAGACACAAATGATAAGCACTAGTGTGTCTATGGCAGTCCCCCCGAAATACCAGCCCCGAGGAGCGCAAGACCACTGCACAACACCAGACGGCCCCGTTCCCGGGGAACCCAGGCGAGCCAGGCAGCGCTCAGGTGAGCAAAGCCCCACCTGTTCGCACATGAGCACATGCGACAGCCTCCCGGGAGCGGACTCCTCCCTCCCTGGTGCGGTCTGGGTCCGTCCAGGCCACTGGACATATTTGAGAATTGCACTTATTACAAAACAATGATGCTCATACCCTTCTTATCCTATTATATTACTACAATAACATGCTGGCTTAGAACGAGGGGAGAGGTGTGGGGGCGTGCACAGCAGGCCGTGGGTCTCGGCAGCGGCTCTGGGGTGCGGCAGGGACCGTCCCAGCTCACCGAGCGCACAGAAACCAGAGACGGGGGTACACAGACGGTTTCGGCCGAGCTCCCACTCGATCGTATTGTGACGGCTTTATAAATTACTCTATTCCTTTTCCATAACAGCATTCACGACGTGAGGAGGTCAGCTCCATTTTCAGTCATGCTTTATTGCATTTTAAGGGAAAATTATATATTACAGTCGAAGTTGCAAAGTTGGGTATTTTCAAAGGTCACAGAACGTACGACGCATAAATGTGCAGGGGACACTGTCGGGCAGATGCTTTACTGGCTGTCACAAGAATAACTTGTGGTCTCATCTGCACTTTTCATCTTCAGATCAAGCCTCTTGGCCTCACGTTCTCTCACCGCACACCCGGGTGGGGTAGAGACGGGTGGCGGGTGCTGTTACCTCAGCCATTAGACCCTCCAGGGGCTCCCCGTGAGCCAGCGCTGGGACAGCAGGAAGCAAGAAGGGCTCAGGTGGCGCGGCAGGCATGACCCAAAGGTGGGAACCCCTTCCCCACATCACAAGATGTGGGAGATGGAAGGGGTGCGCTCTGGGCTGGCAGCACCCAGTGGGTCCAGGGTAGCTTGACTTGGGCAAAAGTGTCCAATCTCACTTCTCCGGGGTATCTACCAGATCAGAGATCCCTAGCTCATGGTGTGAAGGAACACACGCAGACCCACTGGTAAGCAGTGACAGGACTCAAACCTAGCCTGTCATTACTGGTGACATGATGGTGGTGAGGACAATGATGAACATTTATTGGGCACCTGCTGTATACATCTGACGCATAAGCTGGAAACACAGCAGCCCTGTGAGGCAGCACTTTTATCATCTCTATTGTCCAGGTGAGGGAAGCAGACCCCCCAAGGCCAGGACCACGGTCCTGGAAAGGGGAGTCTGCCCGAAGTCCTCTCCCCACGTAGGGCCTGGCAACCGACGTCCCCAGAACAGCAGCGCTGCCCTCATGATCCTGGCCACGGCTTGAACCCTCGGAGGCTTGGACACACCAGAGCTCCTGGGGGAGCCCCGTGGGGCCCTCTCTGTCTGGAGTCAGACTTTCCCTGCACTCAGTGCTGATGCACGAGGAGAGACGGGGAGCCCCCTGTCGAAGCTGAAAGGCAGGCAGCCAGCAACTCCTCCCTCTTCCTGACAGCAAAACGGAACAGAGGCATGGGTAGGTTGATGGTGTGACCACATTTTCTACAAATCGTGCTCCGCGAGTCAGGGAAGGGTGTCTACAAGTGAACGCAGTGGACGCACCCACTATGACAGCCAGCTAGCCCTGGATTCACTGTGTGGTGGGCTCCCTTCGAGGTCCACCCCTGGTCCCTGGCTCCAACAGCTGTAGATTCCCAGAAGTCTTTCCTGAGCCTCCTCTGCAAGGACCATCTGCCATCAGCCCCCAAAGACCTCCCGAGCACCTCTACGGTAGCACCCATGTCCCTCCTACTGCCGACAAACTCTACCTTCTTGGATACAGGTCATTGCTCACGCGCCTTTTCCTCCTGGAGCACGGATCCCCTGGGCGCGAAGACCCCCTCAGCACATCCCTTACCATGCCTCCCCAAAGTCTGCTGAGGAAGGTGGGATGGAGCGTGGGAAAAGCTCATCCTCTCTGGGATGAAGTGAATACATTTTTCCTGCCCCCGGAAGGAATTCAGAATTCGTGTAACCCCCTCCTAGACAGCTCAAGCACTTCCAAGCCTCACTGTCGAGTCTAGCGGGGCAAGAAATCTAAGAAGAGGCAAACCCCCCCCCAAAAGGCTATACAGGTTTTTAAAAACATACCCTCTCTGCTCGCTCTGACCTCCTCTCCTCCTCTCCGCTCCCTCTGGCCCGGCTACTTCGTATCCTACCACAAGCCCTTCTGGGGAAGGCACTGGGAGGAAGCAGGCATTTCTATACTCATTTGGAAATCCACAGGCTATAGCTAGCTAGGCAGTTGTTCTATTGATAATATATGGCTGCTATTTTTGACAGCTAGCTAGGCAGTTCTATTGATAATATATGGCTGCTATTTTTCTGCCAGTATCCTTTTCTGTGGTCAGTGTGACATCTTTGCATCACCCCGAGTAGAGTGACCAGAGGTCAGTCGACAGATAAATCACGTCCGCAGTGTCGCCATGAAATATCTTTTCAATGGGAGGATGTCTACAACAATGCATACGGAATCCCGGTACCGTCAAGTTTTAGTTTATCAGGGAAATAATTTAAGTATTAAAAGAGGTAAATACATATTTAGCAATGCTTTGCTTTGTTGTTATTTACTTTGGTGGTTTCTCTTAGACTTTTCATAGAACTGCTTGGTCTCTGAGCAGAATAAGACTCATTAAAAAGCACGAAGCAGTCAGGGCTCAAGGAAGACAAAATTCTGTTAAAATGCAACTAAGTGGCTAAAAGGAACCCAAAGCCAAAATGCCCCTCATGGGTTATTGTGGCCAGAGTTAAGGGTCCCCCAGCAGGGCATGAGATGGCGGGGACCCGGCAAGCTCTCTGCGGACAGGCGTTTACAACCAGGCATTGCGGGATTTAAATATTACATCCAGTGTGTGTGCATATGTGGGCAAGTGTGTGCATTATCTTTCTGGGAAGATACTAAAGAAGGAGTACAGGGTAAACAGCTGTTCCTTTTCTGGGTGGAGAAAATTAAATAAAGAGAAGAGTTTATTTTATTTTATATCTGTCTGTTCTGCTTTGATGTTACCTGTGAAGGTCATTTATTTCTCATTGTTAAAAACGTCTTGGTGGTAGAGTCAATGCCCCCTTTTTTCCTTAAATATCCTCTATATTAAAAGTGAAAGCAATTTATTTTAAAATAACTACCTTATGGCATTTTTTGGACTTTGATTGCTAGATAAAGACATCAAGGCAGAGAATTTACTTTGGTCTCTCACATTCTCTACATTTCTCAAAGTTTAAACCAGCATTTTAACACTTGCTTATGCTTTCTAGATTGACATCACTATTATTTCCACTAACTGGAAAACATTTTGTTGTGTGAAGAGCAGACTTCCTTCATGATGGTCTGAGCTGGAGGCAGAAGCCTTAAGTCCTCTCCAGGGGACCATGATGCGTTCGGAGCTTTCAGTGTAATTAGTCCGATCCCACCGCTTATGGGAATCACAGGGAGGGCAAATCACTTTATTAGGTTTCCAGCACCTTTATTACCCAGTAATTTTATAGTTTGTGTGTTAAATGCTCCAAAGCTTATAATCATTTCTGCTCTCATTCAGCACACCTACCACTTTACAAATGTGTGAAGGAAAACAGGAGGCCAAGTGCACTGCCAGGTTAGGGAGGCCCCTGCCCCTGCTGGCCTGGCGACATAGCCATGCGACTTCTCCAGCTAAGTTTCCTTCTCACGCACAGTCATCTTTAAAAGTGAGGTCTGGGGGCACCTGCGTGGCTCAGTAGCTTAAGCGTCTGCCTTCAGCTCAGGTCATGGTCTCTGGGTCCTGGGATCGAGCCCCACGTCAGGCTCCCTGCTCAGCGAGGAGTCTGCCTCTCCTTCTCCCTCTACCCCTACCCCCCACACGTGCTCTCTCTCTCTCTCTCCCTCTGCTGTCTCTCTCTCAAATAAATAAATCAAATCTTAAAAAGATAAAAATAAAAAGTGAAGTCCAGGAGACACTCATAGGGGAAAAGACATTGTTGACGTGTTTGGGGGTATTTAATGAGGAATTCATCTTGTTGGAAACACCTGCTCGCAGGATGCTGTCTCAAGGCTCCCAGCAGTGAAGAATCTTGAGACTGTTCTTCTGTGGCCAATCCTATGACACCACGTCCTTTCTCAAAATGAGGGTCCATACGCGGGAATAGTTTAGGATGACACAATGGCAGGACGTTGAGAGTTTGGTTGTTTTGGTAATCTGTTATAATATGATAATTTTATAATAAACAATA
This sequence comes from Ailuropoda melanoleuca, assembly GCF_002007445.2. Classification (NCBI taxonomy): domain Eukaryota; kingdom Metazoa; phylum Chordata; class Mammalia; order Carnivora; family Ursidae; genus Ailuropoda; species Ailuropoda melanoleuca. The sequence goes on along the minus strand of NC_048232.1, from coordinate 3,506,420 downwards.
TGATTTTTGAAAAAATAATATGATATTTAAAGCAATTACGGGAACACCCCTTAACTTCAGTTTGCTAACGGCTCGTCTGCTGTCGTGTGAGTCCTCAAGTGTGGGGCTCAGCTGGATTGCACATTCCAGAAACTCTTCCTGTCTCTCTGTGTGAGCCCCATGCCCCTCCACACCCAGATATTTATAACGCCTTTCACTCCATAGTTTTCTATGACCCCTATTTATGTTGGGGTAGACTTCCCTACCAGACTTTGGAGCTAAAGGCCCTTCGCATGTGTGACACAGGGGCTCTGACAGAGATTACGCCAGGGTAGGCAGATTCAGCAGAGGGAGCGAGCCACACAGGAGGCTTTGCCCATCTGATGTAACATTGAACGAAACACATCATATCCTTGTATGTAGTCTTTAAATCATACCCCGGAAGAAATACAGTACATTCTCACCATCTTTGTCTGATACGTGCTCAACACTGTGGAGGATGATTCTATCATAAACGGTGGCCTAGGGACCTACACAGCACTTATAACTTTGGAATTGGGGAAGTGGTTTTTTCCACAGAAACATAAACATATTTCTAAGTTAACCTTTACTGCACAATTGATTTGTACATTGGAAACTGATCCTACGTCATTGCTTTCGCTCTGACCCACGAGTCAGAAGGAACAGTGTTACCCCCCCCCAAAGGCAGAACCCTGGATGGCTTGTTTGGCCAAGTCAGAGGATCTGAGCCATCGTTTTTTGCAGACAGCCAATCAATCTCACCGATGCTGGAGACACGCACGCTCCTTAAATCCCGTCTGCTGTTAGAGCTCCCCACGTTCGTCCCTCCAGGCTTTGCCATGCCTGACTCGGGTTCTGTTAGTGGCTCGGTCTAAGCTCCAGACAGAACTTAGTCATGTCTCTGTACTTGTCTACCTCACAAGAAGGAGGAACAATGACATTGGATCGTTAAGAAAAAGGATGTAACTAGAGACTGGATGATAGACGATTTTGAACCTTTGGCCAGAGGAGACCAAGACGCCTATATGGGGCAAATGCTCTTCCCCTCTCTTCCTTGTGGGTGGTTACCGATGTCAGGTTCCTACACACACAGACTAAGAATAGAATATGGTCTAGGGAAATGTGCCAAGGAGTCTTTACATGTTCACATGAGTCCCAAGACAGCTCATCAAGAGAGTTTCAGTCCAAAGCTCCAACCAGAAATAAAAAGAGCACATTTCTGGAGGACCCTCTTTCCATATGCCCCTCAAGAACCTACCAGATGATCGAGAAGTTGGGTATTCTGGGCCCTGGCCAATTCAATCAGCTTCTCTCTTTCTACTTTTAGGTAAGACCAAAGGGTCCTCAGGTGGCAGTGCTCACTGTAAAATCCTTAATAAACGTAAATACAGCAAGGTCAGGGCTGGGGCTGTTCCTACCATATGCACCATACATGCTGTACACGGCCTGCACTGTCCCGGTACGACATGTTTTAGAACATCAATTCTAGGACTTTCTCATAAATGAAGAGCAGACCTTAGATGAACACCAAGTTCCATCATCTCCAAAGTGCCAGGCAACCATGGCACAACCAGTGACCATATGTGCTCCTTGGTCCCAAATTCCTTCATCTTTAGAAGCATTTAGAAGGTGTGTGTGGCATGTCTTCTCCCCCATTTGCTACCATCCAAGGAGGGACAACTTCTGTTAGTCATAGAGATAAGCCTGTGATCCACGCTGGCCATTCAAGTCACACTCTTTCATCCCCAAATCTGCACTCAACCCTCACTGGGCCAACAGGAGCCCTAAGACAGGTGGGGTTCAGTAAGGAAGCAGGAAGTATCTTTTTCTGAGATCCTGAAATCCTAAGGAGAACTTCCTTTCCACCAGATGGAGGAAACATGTCTCAGATGAAGCCAGTATTATACGAAGCACAACTGTAAGAAACTAAGTTCCAGTGCCAGAGGAGACCAAGACTCCAATATCATGGAGTTCCTGGCTCTGGCTCTACCTGAAGGCCAGTCACTCCAAGAGCATCCAGTCCCTGGGCCCATGTTTACCTTTTGTTTCATTGACATTGAGCTGTATTTTTGTCATGTGCAACTGGAAGATTCCTGCCGAGTGCCCTATGATTTTTTTCAAACAGTATGTCGTAGAAATCACATGAAAACACAAAACACAGGCTGTTTTTCTGAAGGATCAATATCAGTCATGCAAATTGCTTACTATCCATTTATCACCTCTTATTCATTACGTGGAAAATAAATACCCTATTTTTGGAATAACTTTGAGTTTTTGTAGGGGTCTTCTAATTAAATCATTATTCAGTTTAATTGAAACACTAGCAGCACACTGATTTGTCCAGAAGTCAGTGGGCATTATTGTAGTATTAATGTTTTTAAAGATTTATTTATTTATTGTAGAGAGGGGCTAGGGGCAGAGGGAGAGGATGAGAGAGAATCTCAAGCAGATTCCCCGCTGAGCACGGAGCCCAATGTGGGACTCGATCTCACAGCCCTGAGTTCGTGACCTGAGCCAAAACCAAGAGTTGGAGGCTCAAATGACTGCGCCACCCAGGTGTCCCTATAATATTAATTTTTTAATCAGACTGATAATCTTAGCAGTTTGCTTTTTCACAGCGAAATAGCAGAGGAGATCCCTGCATTTCTAGAGTGACGCTACCACATTGACCGATATTCACAACTTCTAGAATTTGAGGTGCCTACTTCAAGTGGTACTTGATCTGAACACAGGGATGGGTGGGTTTGCTCCACGGAGATAGGGACATTTTCTATGTCGCCCCAATGTATCCCAGTCCAGAGCAATCCCAGAAGATGATATCAACGTGGAGCCTGCTAGGAAACATCCTTTGGATGGGAGCGAGTTGTAGACAAAAGCAGAAGGGCTCTCATAAGGCAGCAAATGAAATGGTAACATGTGGGCTCCAAAGCAGAGTATTATGTTCATAGAGAAAAGGCAGATCTTCTCTCGATAAGAGGGAAAGACAGAAGGAAGAAATTTCTGGCAGTGTTGGTAGAAAATAAAATTTAAAGGATTAGAGGTAAATTTCCTCCATGGAACTTAACTTGAATATCAAGGCACGGACAAAACAACAACTAATACACACACGTTGCTATAGATGTGACAGAGATGCCAAGGGGTGGGGGGGGGTTGCAGGAGGAGGGTATGCTCATGGGCAAAATCTAGCTGAGTGGGCTGTTTCACACAGAGGGAGAAAGGGAAGGGAATGTATAATGATCTCATTATTTGTGTTGTATGCATAGTCTCAGATAACATTTTTTTAAAATGTTTTAGTAGTTTAGCTATTAAGATAAAGAAAAACACTGCTAAATGCAATCCTCTTTCAAGGGGAATAAGTTTCATTCTATAAACACAGTTCATTATACCAAAACCCACACTCAGAAATTCTTTGAGATGAGAAGCCATCGATCGGTGCAAGTTGCTTGCGGCTGGCTGGGAGCTGAATTTCTCTCTCCTGGTAATGCCAGTTAGCCTCCTGTGACGCAGTATTTCTTTTTAGCATCATGTAAAACGTCTACACTCTTACAGACATAGGCCTTAAAAGCTGGAGAACCACATGACTCACGCACAGTGTTTCAAAGGGAAACTTTAATTGCACATGTGGTTAATAAATATTTTGCTATGCCTAACCCATTAACAGTGGAAGGATTGAGTTATGGATCAAGCCACAGACACTTTTTTCCCCATTTCTTTATACCCATGCAGGTAACCACAGCTATTTAGAAAGGCCCTGCTTTGCATGTGTGCAGAGCCGCTGGAACAGCTACTAGGAATGCTATTTGCAGCCCTAATAATAGCAGAGTTTCAGAAGCTTAGGTGTATTCTTGGAGTGACCCAATTCACTCAATCACCCTCCAGACACAATGCAAGGCTATTGAAGGGTCCGGGACCCCAGCGGATTTGAAGGCTTTGTCCTTATTTCAGGATGTCTTTGTTGCAGCAACAATAGGTGACATCCCACACAATGCCGGGGCATTTGCACAACAGCCCATTGCAACTTCCTGTTTGGAGTGAATCAGAGTGATTTCTGAAAAGCCTGGATAGGTTAGTGAGAAAAGGGGCCAAACAACGCCGGATTTCCAGGATTTTCCCTTGTTGAAGATGAAACCAAATGTGTGCCAGTCAAGGGCAAGGGCGGTACGCCAAGGGGCAGCCCACGGGGTTAGGCCTGAGCTCACACATCCATGAACCGTCCCCAAAACTACTCAGGAGAGAGACCTGCACCTACACTCGAGGCCGAGGTGGCTCGTGCAGGTGCAGAGCGGCCTGCTTGCTTTCTGGAGGCTTGAGCCAGGGCCTCCAACCCGCGCTTTCCCATAGACTGCTGTTTATGAAAAGGTTTCCTCGAACTCTCGGAAACATCTTTGTGCAGTTAAAGCTACCGTGGGTGTTCGAAACCTGCCAAGGGAAGAAGAGAAGGCAACACATCTTCTCGACGAAGTGTGGCTAAAGAAGAAGGCACATTCCTGGAAGCTGCCAGAAGGGCTGACAGAGACCTAATGTCCACGCGCACTGCTCCCGCCCATCGCCTACAAGCCTGTGGCCAACAGAGGGCGTTGCAGAAGGACCCTGGGTTCCGAGCCTGGGCTGGGGGTGTCTCAAGTCCCACCCTTTCGTGGCTGTGTGGAGGGGGTGTCTGGAGCATGGTCACCCCACAAGGCCCTCCTTCCTCACCGGGGTTAGCAATGGCACCCTGCGTTGTGGCTGTGGAAGGGACCCAGCATGCAGAGCCCATAGCGGTCCTTCCCACTGAAACTGGATGTAAGAGACATCTCTCCACACTTGGAGCTGATTCTCGTTAGACTCTTGGACCGGGACTATGCGACAGACCCATGGCATCTGATTATTTCCAGCACAGCTTTCCAGAAGAGCTTTCAAAGGGATCTAAATCCTTTTGAACGGGGCCTGTACACGCAGCAGTATGTGCCTCTGAGGCGGGTCTTAGTTTGACACCGGAAGCAAAGAAGCCTTATCGGTGGCTTGTTGATGCAACATGACCGAGTGACAAATGTCTTTGGCAACTTTCCTCTGAGGACATAATACAGTTAGAGGAGAGCCCAAGAACACACTAACAGTACAAAATACACTCACTTATTTGCCGTGATGGTGAGGGCTGACATTAGTGAGCAGATGGTGTGGCAGAGACACTGCTCTTCACTCGGTAGGCAATGTCACTCACCAACCCGTGGAGGGAGACGCCATTATGATCACGAGGGAGAACACGGGATGAAATGAGCTAGTGGATACTTGATCTCGGACAAGAGAGAAGTCTAGATGTCTGCTACCATCAGGCACTCGGATGAAAGATTTTGATTATAAAATACTTCTATCTAATACTTACTCTCCTGTTGCGATCAAGAAGGGGTGGGTCACTGCGAGTGCCTACATTTAGCAGACGGGTCAATGCACATGTGACCACACCAAGTGATTCATGACCAGCTTATGTTTCTTTCTCTGCTCTAATTGTATCCTTGCACCTGGTTTCAGAACCCCGTGCAAGTCCTACCATAACCCACTGGCTGCGTCACCTTGGACTGGTGATTTCACCTTGCTGTTCCTCAAGTAGCCCATCTGTAAAATGGGGTTCATAACAAGAGCCCACGCCAGAGTGGGTGTCATGAGGACTGGATTAACTGAGTTGATCCCAGGCACATAATAGATACTCAATAAGTGTTAGTTAATACAGAGATTACTAATTATCACCCTTCCGTCTATTCTGTACAGAACTCTGACCTAGGACACACAATCACAGAATTCAAGTGCATGAGTGGACTGGGAACTACAGTTTGGTGCAAGCTCCCACCCTTCAGGAACTCACTGGCCGACCTCTTGGGTGCACACCACTCTCTACGAGATTCTTCCTTATGCTCCACTCCTGCTTTATGTTCTTTCCCGTCCTCCCACTCAACTCTCTGTGCAGGGGGGAGGAGTGAACAAGCTTCCCTCTGCGACCTCCAGCTGCCTGGCTCTCGCTCTCTGGGCCTTCCGGTCGGTCCATGTCTTTGTCGTTTTCTCCAGAAAAACTGGGGTGTCTCTTCTCTTCTCTTCCAGTATTTGCACCTAACAAGTTCCTTCTTTTCCTGGATTTTGACTGTTGGCCTTTCATCCAGAATACATTTATGTTCATTCCACAGTAAAAATTATATTTTAATGTACCAATTTTTTTTTTTTTCTCCAGGAACACGTGTCCTCTAACTGCTAAACGGCAGGCACTGTGTTAGGGCTGGCGATACAAAGGGAAAATTTAATGCAAAATCCTTCAGTTGGCCCTTGGCCTGTCTGCTAGGGGACACGGACATTTTTGTAGACGATGGAAATGCAGTCAGTCCTGTGACTGCGGACAAGTGTCCAGGAAGCACGGAGAGCGGGGCAGCAGTGGCCCTACGAGACACCCCCTTACCCGGCTGGGGCTGCGCCTGGTGCGGAGGAGTAGGGAGACCCGTACTTTCTCTCCACCCTCCTGAGAACTCCGTGCTGCAGGCCGGTAAGCTGGGCCTTGATTTGGGAGGAGGAGCAGGGGAGAATGAACCGATCTTGTTTCCCTGCACAAAAAGGATTCAAAGACAATCTGCCTGGAGATGTGACTGGGGAGTAGGAGCCCCGGCCTTCCTGCAGCTGACAGCAGCTTGAGACAAGTCCCAGCAGCAGTTTTGAGTCAGGGCTCACTGTCTGTGAAGGTGGAGGAACTAAGGGGGAAGCACGGAAAACTCCCTACTGAGAGGAACCCACTGGCAGGTTCTCCATCCCCATCATCTATCATGTCATACCCGCTACCTCTGTGAATGCAGCTGTCACACTACTGAAAATCCCACTCCAGATCTCACCTCCGGCGAATGGAAAGCCATGCAGAATCAGTAGGGAAAAGAGACAGTAACGGAGGTCCCCACCTCTGTTTGCTTTCTCTCTCGAGGAAAGAAGGATGTGCCTTCTCAGGGACTGGGACAGGTAACGACTAGCTATACCTTGTCTCCTAAAATTGCAGACAGTTCTCATAGCTGTCCAAGAGAGAGGAGGCACCAAGAACCCATTACACCATCCGTAACACCTGCCACTCCTCCCTCCCCCCTCCCTCCCTGTAACTCCCACCAGATAAACAGAGGGGAAGATAATGATGAGCTAACATTTGGAGCTGTTGGGGGTCAGGTGGGGGACCCACGTTCCCTGAATGACAAAAGATAAGGCCTTCGAAGTCAAGAGCTCATTTTGAACATCCGTATACAGGTGTAAACCCCTACCCCACAAATTTAAGTCCTCATTGATTTTGAAACTGAACCAAGATTCAGGTAGATGCGTGGTGGTCATCCCCAAGGTCTTTCGAGCCAAGTCGGTATGAACTTCAATTGCCTGAAGTTCAAAACGACTTGTTTTAGATCCCAAAAGACACACAGGCTCCTTATCAATTGAGTGTGTCCTCCCTCCCTGAGCAGATAAAGTGCCTGCCCCGCACCGTACATGTGAGATTCCATCAGCAACCGGAGGGTATGTGATATAAAGCATGTCCACAAGGGAAGAATCATCTTTTACCAGCAATCTGCGGGCACTACTGAAAAATGTTCTTCTGTGATCAAATTATTAATGCTTTCACATCAAACAAAAATTTCTTGTCTAAGCCCTGGGTGAATATCAGATGCCATTTTTTTCTCGGCTCGGCATTTTGATGTAACTATGTGATAATGTCCAAAATAATTCCGCGTCTACATAGGCCAGGTGACAAGTTGCATATGTGGAATTATGGCATTTAGTAAGGGATATTAGAAGTATCCAAAGCATAATGAAAACTGTATATTGAAGCATAATTTTTCTCCTACAGTTTTATATGCAGTTGGCAAAAAGCCGGCAGGAAAAATTATGCCAATAGTGAAAGTACCCCCCATGCATTCTCTTACAACCACTTTCCTATTATGGATGAAGTCAAAGATGAAAGAAGAAATCACTGCAGAATTATCCAAAAGAAAGCATAATTACACAACTATTATAATTAATGCTGTGGAAATCATTTCTGTGAGTGTGAAAAATTAATATTAACACTTCTATATGAAGACTACAATTTTAAGTCAAGCTGGTCTTTCAAAGACAAACTAATTACCATTTTTAACAAAAAGAGAGATATGCCAAATGGCATAGTATGTGTTCAGCCTTTGTTTAAGAGGCAGAATGGACTTGAGCAATGATAATTGACTCTACTCAACATAGCTCATTTAGACCTAAAAGAACGGTTTCCTAAATAGCAGGTTATCAGTTTTAAAATTATCTAGATAATTGCCTCAGATCTCCAAATTTCTTTGCTGTTAACATACAGCTAAAGAAATGTATCTAATTAAACAACAGTAAAAAATGCAGATTTGGTTGATTAATTCTCTTCATCAACAAGCTTAATTTAATATAAGTATTTATTGAGTATCTATTTTATGCCAGCCACCAAAGAAGCCTCTTAGATTATGAGCCTTTCCTGATAAAAACTAAGATTTTTGAAAAGGTATGCCAAGCCTTCCACAGTCTGGATCCGTGTTTATCTCCAGTTATCTCTTGTGCCCAGTAAAACCCAAATAAAGCCCTCTTGCCCTTATTCGGCTCATTATACTTCTGCTCTATACAGAGCAACATGTAAGAAAATCCTTCAAGCCTCAGAGGAAAGGCCACCCCCTTTATGAGGTCCTCCCTGGTATGGTTCGTCTATGCTTAATGTCTTTGAGCAATTGAGAAGAATGAGTTATATTCACATGTACTAACGAAGAAAACCATCCAAGACAGATTTCAAAGAAGTCATTAGAAGCATGTGAAGTTCTTTTTTACACGTCGCTGCCTAGATCCATCCTCTGCCTGTCCTGCTTTTATCTAACAGCCTTGAAGGTGCCAGCTGGTTCGGTCTGGCCAAAGAAAAGCACCAGTGATGGCTGAGTGTGAACAGGGAGACAAGGGGTGTCTCTCCCCAGCTTTGACATGATGCCTGTGGCAACAACTGGGCTCCTCCTGAATTCACTGATTCCAGTGGCCTTTTGTTCATGGTTCTGCCTCTCACTGGGCTCCTTCTCTACACTGAGCTCTTCCTTTCATCCCTTCTGTCACAGGGTGGAAATGGCTCCCAACCACTTCTGGTCTCAGGTCTCACCCTGCCTCATTCACATGCAGCATCAGGCATTATTGGACCCAGTTTTTAGCTTTTGAGGTTTTAAAAGTGGTTTAAATGGTATTTCATGACTTCTACCCTCTCTCAGAGGTCTTCCAAAAACCAAAGATAAAATACACTTATTTTTAAAAATAGATAAGACATTTACTATTTTAATTACCACATTGGTCCATGGATTTCTCCCGTAAGTTCATCATCACCATAAGGCACATTATGGGTCTCAGTGATCTTATTTTTCCTGTATCTTGAAATGTTTTGCTACTTATAATCCCAGAAATTATATCATCATCTCTCATCTTTATTCATCAATTATTCCCAGCAATGCTAAGAAAGACCAAACAATGAGAACTGGAGGGTGATGAAAGGGCCTGGAAGATGAAGCAATTGTGAAAACATATCCTCAGCCTTCTGTTTTCTTCTTGCGTGGACTAAAGGACTGCACTATCTTCAGCGAAGATTTAGAGACTGGGGGTGACCGTGGGAATTTAAAACTTTTCACATCCTATCCCTAATGGTACAGAAGAAAACTGGCAGAGGAAAACCTTTCACACTTATTAATTAAAAGATGAAAGAGATGGAGATCAGCACTTGACACTAATCATGATAGTAAAATTGATGCATAAGTAAAATTTTAGATTATAAATCTATATGAATATCCTTAAACTCAACAATCATAGAGTGATAATTACGAGGGGCTGGGGAAAGGGGCAGGGGGGAATTCTAGGGGATCATGGAAATGTCCTGTAGGTTGATTGTGAATGTATGTATGCCCCCAAGGGGCACCTGGGTGGCTCAGTCAGTTAAGCATCCAACTCTTGACTTTGGCTCAGGTTGTGATCTCAGAGTCTTGAGACTGATCCCTGCATTGGGCTCCACATTCAGCACGGAGTCTGCTGAAGATTTTCACTCTTCCTCTCCCTCTGCCCCCCCCCCAAAATAAATAAATAAATATACTTTTTAAAAAGTATGCCCCCAATAAATCTGGAATTATTAATGATCTATTGCTGTATAACAAATTATATCACGACTTAGTGTTTTGGGACAGCACGCATTTATTATCTCACAGCTTTTTTGGGTCAGGGGTCCAGATGCAGCTTCACTGGACCCTGTAGGATGGAGTCTCATCAGGCTGCAGCCCAGTGGTGGCCAGGCTGTGGTCACCTGGCAGCCCAGCCAGGGAAAGGATCTTGACAAAGTGGTTGCTTGTGTAACTCTATTCCTCGAAGGCTGGCAGAGGGGGCTGCCCTCAGGTCCTTGCCAAGTGGGCCTCTCCATCACGGGGGCTCGCTTCCTCAAAGCCTCAACCCAAGAAGGCAAGGGAGATACCACCAAGATAGAAAGCACATCTTTTGTGACCTAATCATGGAGACCTCAACACCTTTTCTGTGTTCTGTTGTTTGGAAGCCAGTCCCTAAATGCAGCCCACCGAGCAGGGGAAAGGATTACAGAGGTGTATGTGGGAGGTCGTTATTGTGGCTGTCTAGAAATCTGCCTCCCAGGAATACACTTCTTTCTTTCCCCAACTTTACTGAGATATTATTACGTGTAACATAGGTAAGTTTAAGAAATATCATGTGAGTTGTTTCTTCACTAAGATCTCTTCATTTGAATCATTTAGCCTGAACTTTGTTTCCTTCCAGAACCCTGATTGCCATAAGCAATACTGAGTTTGGACACAGTTGTGTTTACAACACACCCATACACACACACACACACACACACACACACACACCAGCCTTCCTGTTTGGGAAATACTGGGAGACCCAAGTCTTCCCGTGGATTGTGTGACCAGGGCAGCCGCCCAAGTGTGTCTGGAACAGGTGAGGGTCAGAGAACAGAGCACTACTGCACGCTCGTATCTGGGTATCCATGCCCTAAGAAAATCACTTAGGAGCTGTACAAGTACTTCCCTTATAATGTTGTTTTTGTTACTAACCACTCAGTTCTTTCCAAACAAAAATCATGCAAACCGAATACACATTCTGGTAATCAAAGTTTTGAAGAAACAAAGAATCCACACTCTCCCTGGAAATAGATGGTGCTGGGTTTGCTTGTTGTCTCGCGCTGGCCCCTCAGCTACCACGGAAGGATTATTTTCTTGACTGAAAACCCTGCCTTCACCCAGTACCCCATGGAAGTGTTCTTCTGGTCCCCACACTTCCACATGCTGCACATGGGGCCAGACCCTTCCATTCTGTCTCTCTTGGACTCAGTTTGAACACCATTGCAGTCATGACTCATACATTCCTTAAGAGCCTGTTTTTCATGATGACACAGATTCTAGAAAGGTAGAAAAAAAGGCAGCTGGACCTGGAAGAATAATGGACCTTTAGCTCCAGTCTTCATGAGTCACTGCGGAACTCCCAGTAAAGACACCCTGGTAGATCTCTGAATATTTCGGTAAACAATGTCATTCTTCAAATGTGGCAGAAATTCCTAAACTAAGACCACATCCCATACAATGACCCGAGGGACTGTTTTTGCCTGTGCCTCTCCCAGGCTGACTTGCAGAGCTGCCTGGTTGATTCCCATGGTGCCTAAGATGATGTTTCACATAGGGCAGGAAACTAATACACATTTCTCAACCACACTTTAATCTGATGGAGTTGAACAGATCACTTCTAACTTCAGTTTTTGGTCTGAGTGCCGGTCCATTTGTCACACGGGTCTTATTTTCACCCAACACTCAACATGCTTTATTTACCTGTATCCAAATGCATGACACCTTCGTTCAGATATCTCACAGGGCGGTAAAAGATCACATGTCCATAACTTGAACCTTTCATATCTGAAAAATAATGGCACTTCTCAGTCTTATCTCAGCAAGTAGCACGCCTGCACCCACCTACTCAGGGCAGAAAACCAGTCAGCTTCAATGGTGGCCTCTTCTCAGACTCCACACTCATTGGTGAGAACTGTCGAGACAGTCACCTACATGTGTGTGGAATGGGAGCTTCTCTCACTGCCCCAGGGCCGCCATCAGGGAACAAGCCTGCACCATCTCTTATCTAACTTCTGCAGGGGTGACCCCGATCTAGAATTCCTGCTTCCATCTGGGCCTACAATCCCTACCCCCCCTGGCAGCCATAGAGTCCCATAAAATATAAACAGAGAGGTCACCTCCTCAGAGAATCCCCTTGCCTCTCCTCTTACATATACTCACCTCCCTCCCTCCATACCCTGTTATTTACTGGTTGGGCTGCACGAGTTTTCAGTGACACTCATTGCTTCCAATACTATATACAAAGGCAGAGACTTCATCGGACTTGCCCGCCACTGCACCCCCAGTAGCAGTCACACAGCCACCACTTAACAAATATTTATTGAATTAATAAATGATGTAACTCCTTCTAAACTGGGTTCACCTTTGTGACCCACCAGTCTCAGCCCCTGCCAGCACCCACACAAACCCTGCCACATAGATCACCACGCTGTCCACGAATGCCGGCTGCTTGGCCTGTCTGCGCGGCTCTGTGCCCATTTGTGCTTCGCTGACAACGGTTTTCTCTTCTCTCTAGAAATCCATCTCCTCTGCCCTCTATCCAGACCTGACTCTAATTCCATTTCTATGGGAAAATCCTTCCCCAATCACACTGGGCCATAGAGATTCTGTCCTTCTCTGACATCTTCCCCTCTATTAAAATCCCCTATTTTTGCTCATGAGTCACATGATATTTTAATTCAGTGTTCTTTAAAAACTATTTCCTACTAAGCTTGAATTGTCAGTAAAAGCTGAATCAGAGACTGGAGCCCATTCATCCACTGCTAAGAAATCCAGGAGAAAAGTAGTAACCTTGAAGAGTTTTTAATTATTTTAAACTAGCAGAAATCCATCCCTGCCTTTTAAATGCCCAGAAGTTGACTGGAGACCAGGGAGCTGTCGTTTCAAAGGTCTCTGAAGCAGTGTGATATTTGTCATTTAAGAATTTCTTTCTACTTCTGTTTTGCTTATGAGCCATAGAGAGGGATCAGGGGAAATAACAAGAGAAGGGACTTTCCGCGAAGAGGGTTTTTAGAAAAGACTCAGGCCCTCCCTCTCCTCGCCCAGTGACCCCTAATGGCCCCTGCCCTTCACCAACACTGACTGGAAAGTGTGTTTCCACTTCAGAAAGTCACTGAAGGCACTCGTGGCTTATTGGATAAAGTGGAGCTTATGATGATTTTACAATATACAGATTCTTAAACCCAGAGAAAGGGTTCCACTATTCTCAACATACGCTTGGAGTATCGGAATACATTCTTAAACTGAAAAAAGAAACAACAGCACAACAAAATAGCAATGAAAATAGAGCTACTGTGCATTACTATAAATTAATTCTAAAACAGTGTGACCACGTGTTTGAGATTTTGATACCCATCCGACTCAACAGTAGCCAATAAGCCATGGAGTCCAGGAAATCCAACCAGCAGGTTGGGGCTGGTGAAATAAAATCCAGAGTTTGGTTTTGACACACGAAGTTGACGGTGCCCTTGTGGTGGAAATGCCAGGTGGGCAGCTAGAAACACCAAAGTGGAGTGCAGGGCACACTTGGGTAGTGACAAAAATACAGGGATTGTCAATCTTATGTGGTATTTAAGACCATGGGGAGTAAAGGCAGGGTAGGTGGGAAAGGCTGGATAAACAAGATAAGGGGAAGAAAGCAATTCAAGAGGAGGGAAGTATGATCTGATTCCATGTTACAGTAGGTGAAGGAAAGTTGGGGGCAAAGGAGAAGATGTTGTGCAAGAATCTAGCTCAATTGACCTTCTGAATGTAAGTGATGTCTACATTCCCTAACAGTGAGTAAGCCATTTTTTCTCTAGAAGATGTCTGAGCAAGTGGTTTAACACAGTTCTCCTCTTTCAGGACAAACAACTTCCAGTGTTAAAACACTGTTGATCATACAGACACTTGGTTTGTTTCCTTCCCAAATGGGAACTGGGCTCACCAGCAACAGCCACCATGTTTTTGAGGAATTTATACCCTCCCCTTACAAAGAGATGAGTGCCTACAAAATCACTTCAGATCTCACCACTTTTTCCCTACCAAAATGTAAACCCCTTTCCTGAGGAAAACTGGTCTTTACAAAAATCGTCTAGGCTCCCCAAACCCAGGACTTATTGCCTCAAGTTTACCGAGTTTAACTGTTGGCTGCTAAGCCAGCTGACAGGCAAAGCAATAACACATTCTTTAACTTGAATTTTTTGTTAGTCTATTGGCCACCCCGTTGAGTCAATATTCAAGTTTCCATAGTATACACCTTATTTTAAATACATGCCAACCCAATTTCCATATGTTACATTTTCTTCTTTTCTTCATCAATCACTGCTATCTTCTAAAGGAAATTTAGTCGACACTAATAAAAATGGAAATCTCCTTTGGAAGAGAGATGAAAGGTTTTTCACATGGGTTTAAATTAACAATCAATTAACTAGAAACGACGTAGTGATGTGAAGTCTGTGGATATGAGACAATGCACGGAAAATGCAGACCTCACAAGTGTAAAATAGGGCACGCAGGTACGATAGTTAGACGGGGGCAGGTGTGGGGTTTGTCGGCCCTGATGTCCATACAGTTTAAGGGTCTGTTTTATGGACAAGAATACAAAACACAAATACCAAAGTCGGGGTGCATTTGGAAAAAGAAAATGAAATAAATGATAGATGTTGTCACACTACAAATACCAGGACCATCACAATTCCAAGAGAACCCATAATATTGGATTCATTAGCTGCCCAACATATCTAACCCACTTTCACACATTTTTCCCTTCCCTATTCTTTGCCTTATCATTGGCAATGGTTTTGTGACATCATCTTCCAGAGGTAAAAGGAAAATTCAGTCTTCCCTTCAGCAAAACAAGACCAGTTTTAGTTTTCTTTCTTTCTTTCTTTCTTTCTTTCTTTCTTTCTTTCTTTCTTTCTTTCTTTCTTTCTTTCATCAGGCATACTTGGATGAATCCCTTCCAGCTTTACAACTCTTTGTTGATGATTATTGGTAAATGTTTTGGATCTCTTGTCAAACTTGAGAAACCTCTATCAACTTCTTTCATCTGTAAACTCTAAAAATGGCATCTTATGCTTTCCTGCATAGTAACTAATTATAAATCACTACCTGGTAGTGACCACTTCTGTTAGAAACTTACCTCCTCCTTTTAGTACATTCCTGTTTCAATATGAGGAAAAAATATTATACAACCTACATCTCAGCATGAGAATCATCTCCACTGATGTCACTGCTCATATTTATAGTTTTTGTTTCATACTCAATTGATTTTTATCTCAATCCCCCCCCCCAGTCCTTTTACTAGATGACTAGAAAAGGCACCTTTTAAAGTCACAAAACCAGAAGTCTGGAATTTCTTGCTTCATTGAAACATTCTAAAATGGCTTTCCAAATTGCTATTCAAATGGCGTAGTCCCAATTTAACTTCCCCTTAGTCCAGTCTCAAAAATTCCTGTAGCCTCCCGCCACCAGCTGACACCACAAAACTACAACAGGAGACACTGGAGCCACAGAAGAGACAGTGGTCTCCACTAGTGTGGTTACATCCCTTTAGAAAAATATTCACAAGATATGACCACGTTGTCATTGTGGAGGTCTGAAGTTTCTCCAGCTTCATGTAAAATGCACAGATTCCCTTTCACAAAACACAGAAAATTTAAATTACCAAATTTCTTCTACCTACAGACGAGGAAGGCTCGAAAGATGCTGCAGAACTCCATTAAAATTCCGGATCCTTGCCACTGCTTTTTCAGACCTAGAGTAAATCAAGCCAACTGCCACATTACTCGTCAGAAAAGGATCATTTGCATGACATGAGGTTTTAGAAGCACCTTTCCTCTAACACTTTCCAAATTCGCATTATTTGTGGTTCAAAGCAAATGTATAATTCATTCATATACTGATTCACCCATTTTTTCCTTCTCTATGCCTTATTTGCACTAGATTCTGGCAGAAGGAAACAAAGACAGAACATGCTTTCTCCCTGAGGGTCAGACTCTAGCCAGGGTGACAGGAAAGTCAACCACGGACAACACATCAGAATAAACGCATAGAGGAGTCAGCACAACACAAGTGACGTACAAGCGGGGTCTCTGGGGGAGGGGGTCTACCCTAGGCCTGTCACCCAAAGTAAGATGTCTAAGCTGCACATTAGCAAACATATAAGAAAATGATAGTCAAAGAATAGGATGTGAGGGCAGGGGAGGGATAATTGCTGAAAACCTTACAGGAGGAGCCGCAATAATGACTGGTGTTTATCGTATAACAGATTTATTGGGTAATTTGCCCACCATCGCATGCTAATAAACCACACAGCCAAGACAAAAAGCCAGACAGGCTAGCTGGAGAGCCATTTCACTGCTGCTTGGAAATAATGGTAACACTAATAATTACAGGAGTAATGACAATATAGCTGTAGGTAGACAACAGCGTAAACAGGGTGTTCATATGGAATGCTCCTTCCTGTATCACACACCCCCAGACTTATTTTCATTCAGTTTTCTTCCAGAATCATCTACCTAAATGCTTCCACTTTACTCCATTCTTTCTTCTATAGAAATTTATGATACCATTATATTCAACATGGGTGGAGCTAGAGGGTACTACGCTGCGCAAAATAAGTCAGTCAGAGAAAGAAAAATACCATATGATTTCACTCATATGTGGAATTTAGGAAGCAAAACAGATGAACATATGGGAGGCGGGAAAGGAAAAGAAAAAAGAGAGAGGGAAACAAACGATAAAAGGCTCTCAAATATAGAGAAAAAACTGAGCGTTGGTGGAAGGAGATGAATGGGGATGGGCTGAAGTGTGATGGGTGTAACAGAGAGAACTTGTTGTGATGAGCACTGGGTGTTATATGTAAGTGATGAATCACTGAATTCTATACCTGAAACCAATTTCACCATAGGTATTAACTCACTAGAATTTAAATAAAAACTTGAAATAAAAAAAGTGCCAAAAAAATAATACCTAACAATTTTTACTTTTCTTAAGGGTACATTATCCTTGAAGTAAATTATTACAATACTGTAAGAAGATAGAACAATGAATTTTTTAACTGCTTCTATTTTTTATAATAATGCTTTTTTATTATATTATGTTAGTCACCATACAGTACCTCCCTAGTTTTTGATGTAATGTTCCATGATTCCTTACTTGTGTATAACACCCAGTGCACCATGCAATACGTGCCCTCCTTAACACCCATCACTGGCCTATCCCATTCCCCCCCTCCCCTCTGAAGCTCTCAGTTTGTTTCCCAGAGTCCATAGTCTCTCATGGTTCATTCCGCATTCTGTTCACGCCCCACTTTCTTCTTCCCTTTCTTCTTCTACTGATCTTCCTATTTCTTATGTTCCATAAATGAGTGAAACCATATGATAATTGTCTTTCTCTGCTTGACTTTTCGCTTAGCATTATCTCCTCCAGTCCCATCCATGTTGCAGCAAATGTTGAGAAATCGTTCTTTTTGATGGCTGAGTAATATTCCATTGTATATATGGACCACATATTCTTAATCCAGTCATCTGGTGAAGGGCATCTCGGCTCCTTCCACAATTTAGCTATTATGGACAATGCTGCTATGGACATTGGAGTGCATATGGCCCTTCTCTTCACTACGTCTGTACCTTTGGGGTAAATACCCAGTAGTGCAATTGCTGGATCATAGGGAAGCTCCATTTTTAACTTTTAAGGGACCTCCACACTGTTTTCCAGAGTGGCTGTACCACCTTGCATTCCCACCAACAATGTAGGAGGGATCCCCTTTCCCCACATCCTCTCCAACAATTGTTGTTTCCTGCCTTGTCCATTTTTGCCATTCTAACTGGCATAAGGTGGTATCTCAGTGTGGTTTTGATTTGAATTTCCCTGATGGCTAATGATTTTGAACATTTTTTCATGTGTCTGTTAGCCATTTGTATGTCTTCATTGGAAAAGTGTCTGTTCATATCTTCTGCCCATTTTATGATTTGTTTATTTGTTTCTCGTGTATTGAGTTTGAGAAGTTCTTTGTAGATCTTGGATACCAGTCCTTTATCTGTGGTGTCCTTTGCAAATATATTCTCCCATTCCGTGGGCTGTCTCTTAGTTTTTTTGACTGTTTCTTTTGGTGTGCAGAAGCATTTTATCTTGATGAGGTCCCACAAGTTCATTTTATCTTTTATTTCTCTTGCCTTTGGAAATGTGTCATGAAAAAAGTTGCTGTGGCCAATGTCGTAGAGGTTGCTGCCTATGTTCTCCTCTAGGATTTTGATGGATTCCTGTCTCACATTGAGGTCTTTCATCCATTTGGAGTTTATTTTTGTGTATGGTGTGAGAGAGTGGTCAAGTTTCATTCTTTTGCATGTAGCTGTCCAATTTTCCCAGCACCATTTATTGAAGAGACTGTCTTTTTTCCACCGGATGTTTTTTCCTGCTTTATCAAAGATTAGTTACCCAAAGAGCCGAAGGTCCTTTTCTGGGCTCTCTATTCTGTTCCATTGGTCTATGTGTCTGTTTTTGTGCCAGTACCATGCTGTCTTTGTGATCACAGCTTTGTAGTACAGCTCGAAATCCGGCATTGTGATGCCCCCAGCTTTGTTTTTCCTTTTCAACAGTTCCTTGGAGATTCTGGGCCTTTTCTGGTTCCATACAAATTTAAGGACTATTTGTTCCAGTTCTTTGAAAAATGTCATTGGTATTTTGATCAGGATGGTATTGAAAGTGTAGATTGCTCTGGGTAGCATGGACATTTTAACTATGTTAATTCTTCCGATCCATGAGCATGGAATATTTTTTCCATCTTTTTGTGTCTTCTTCAATGTCTTTCAAGACTGATTTGTAGTTTTTAGAATATAGATCCTTTATGTCTCTTGTTAAGTTAATTCCGAGATAACGTATGTTTTTGGTGTTATTGTAAGTGGAATGGATTCCCTAATTTCTCTTTCTTCAGTCTCATCGTTCGTGTATGAAATGCAACTGATTTCTGAGCATTGATTTTGTATCCCTCCACATTACTGAATTGCTCTACAACTTCTAGTAGTTTGGGGGTGGATTCTTTTGGGTTTTCCATATAGAGTATCATGTCATCTGCAAAGAGAGACAGTTTGACTTCTTCTTTGCCGATTTGGATNCTTTTTAACTGCTTCTGGATAAGAAATAAAACTCTTGGCAAGAAAAGTATCCTACACCAAGTCATATCAGAAAAAACCACACCCAGATCTCCAAGCTTCTTGATTCTTAACCAATTCATCAAACTCATTTTTCTGGTTATTCATTTCCATGTAGCATATTACCCCAATACTTAGGGGCTGAAAGTAAGCGTTCCATCTTGCTCACTTATTTTGGGGGTCACAATTTTGGAAAAGGCTTGGTTGGGCATTTCTAGCTCAAGGTCTCTCCTGTAGTTGCAGTCAGGTGGAGGATGGAGCTGGGATAGCTGGTTGAACATCAGAGCTGTCCAGACCCCTCCCTAGTCTGTCTCTGTCTCTGTATCTGCCCCTTTACACCCTCCTTCATGTAGCTCAGGGCCTCGCTATGTGTTCTCTCCATGCAAATATTCCAGAGAACAGGTGGAAACTTCCTTATCTTCTCTGTGGTAGCCCCAGATGCCACGTAGCATCACTTCCACATTTTCTGTCGGTTATGAGTGAGACATCAACCCTTTCAGTTTCAACAGGAGGGGATGTGGTCCCACATGCCTACTCCCCTCATCCCAGGCCAAACCCCTTTCTGGGTTCCAGCTGGGGTGGTTTCCTCAATCCTAAGGCTTTGAAGAGAAGGAAAAGAGAAAAAAGAGAAGGAGGGAATGATAGGAAGTTAAGAAAAGAGATAAAACAAAGGGAGAAAGCAAGAATGGAGAAATGGGTCAACTGTTGAAAGGAAGTGATGTACACTGAGAAGGTGAAATAGCTGTTGATGGCAACCCCAGTGGACGCCATCTTCAGGCCACTTGATTTCATTTTCACTTATCATTATGATGTCAGGTTGTAGCAGCAAATTATGTAATTTATATTTCCCTTTTAGAAACTTCTGTTCTGGGGGTGCCTGTGTGGCTCAGTCAGTTAAACATCTGCCCTTGGCTTAGGTCATGATCTCAGAGTCCTGGGATCAGGCCCTGCATTGGGCTCCCTGCTTGGCAAGGAGTCTGCTTCTCCTTCTCTCTGCTTGTGCTCTCTCTCTCTGTCTCTCTCAAATAAATAAATTAAGTCTTTAAAAAAAATAAATTTCTGTCCCTAAATGTTGTTTCAATAGTGAACAACAGTCAACAAACCCTTTTTTTTTTTTACAAATTTCTCTACTATTTTTTCCTCTAATTTACTACAATTGTAAAAGGTTCCTGAAAGTGGAGCTAGAACCAATAATCCTAAAACTTGTATGGAACCACAGAAGACCTCAAATAACCACAGCAATCTTGAAAAAGAAAAGAAAACCTGGAAGCAGCACAGTTCTGGACTTCAAGTTATATTACAAAGCTGTAGTGATCAAAACAGTATTGGACTGTTTGGGCATAGAAATGGACACATAGATGAACAGAACAGAATAGAAAACCCAGGAATAAACCCACAATTATATGGTCAATTAATCTTCAACAAAGCAGGAAAGAATATCCAATGGGGAAAAGACAGGCTCTTCAACAAACGGTGTGGGGAATATTTGACAAAAGAATGAAACCAGATCACTCTCTTTCACCATACACAAAAACGAATTCAAAATGGATTAAAGACTTAAATGTGAGACCTGAAACCATCAAAATCCTCGAAGAGAACACAGGCAGTAACTTTTCTGACCTTGGCCATAGCAACTTCTTTCTAGCTATGTCTCCTGAGACAAGGGAAACAAAAGAAAAATAACTATTGGGACTACACCAAAATAAAAAGCTTCTGCACAGTGAAGGAAACAGTCAACAAAACTAAGATAACAGCAAATGGGAAAAGATAGTTGCAAATGATGTATCTGCTATAGGTTAGTATCCAAAATATATAAAGAACTTGTACAACTTGATACCCAAACAATGAATAATCCCATTTAAAAACGGGCAGAAAACATGAACAGGCATTTCTCCAAAGAGGATATATAGATGGATGCCAGACCCATGAAAAGATGCTCACCATCACTCATCACCAGGGAAATGCAGGTCAAACCACAATGAGGTATCACCTCACACCTGTCAGAATGGCTAAAATCAACAACACAAGAAACAACAGGTGTTGGTGAGAATGTGGAGAAAGGGGAACCCTGGTCCATTGTTGGTGGGAATGCAAACTGGTGCAACCACTCTGGAAAACAGTATGGAGGTTCCTCAAGACGTTAAGAATAGAATTACCTCATGATCCAGCAATCACACTACTGGGTACTTACCCCCAAAAAATGAAAACACTAATGAGAAGGGATACGTGCACCCCTATGTTTATAGCAGCATTTTTGAGAATAGCCAAATTATGGAAGCAGCCGTTGATGGAAGTGTCCATCAACTGATGAATGGATATAGAAGATGTGATATACATACAATGGAATATTACTCAGCCATATTAAAGAATGAAATCTTGCCATTGGCAATGGTATGGATGGAGCTAGAGAGTATTATGCTAAATGAAATAAGTCAGTCAGAGAAAGACAAATACCATCTGATTTCATTCATATGTGGAATTTATGAAAGAAAACAAACAAGAAAAAGGGAAAAAATAGAGAAAGAGGTAAACCAAGAAACAGACTCTTAACTACAGAAAACACACTGCTGGTCACCAGAGGGGAGAATGGGGGAAATAAGTGATGGGGATTAAAGACACACTTAGGATGAGGAATAAGTAAGTAAATAAGTAAGTAAATAAATAAATAAGATTTTTTTAAAGACCTTGCAAGTGAATCACTTCACCTTTAGTCTAGATCTGAAAATCAGTGAATATGACTTACAACCAAATCTTCCCCATGTTTTCACAGTAATTCCTTACAAATTTTAATTTTTAATTTTAGGTACAGCAATGTCCTAATAGAAAGCCAGCCGGTGGGGAGCTGGAGTTGGCCTGCAGAAAGGAGTGGGACAAGCAGCCCTAACATGCTGATTTCTGAGGTGGAAACACTCGACTACTGGAACGCACCATCAGTTTGGATGAATCCATGTTTCGGGCAAGAAAAGAGTCTTGCAAAAATGTTATTATTTCTCTTTGAAATACGAAGATAAGAATCAAAAACGAAGTTCAATGGATGACTTGTTCTTTTCTATAGGATAATTGGTTGGTATCAATTCAGTTTGCAGAAAGAAATATGCAAGCACTGATTAAGCTCCTCCATCTTTATGATTCTACCCAAAACTGTCATCCCAAAATGAACTAGGTCACCAATTAGGAAGGGAATCACACGAATCATGTTTGCCTCCCCACCCCTGCTGTAAATGAATTTTGCAAACTATGTATTTGAAACATTCGAAACTCATCAATGCATGTATGTATTTTATTCTGCACAAATCCTTTTAAAAACCTCAAAGCATCTCTATTCTTACTTATGTTGTGTTACAGACAGCAGTCTTCATGTGAGAAGAGAAAGCCTTCCAATGGGTAAGTAATAATCTCTGGAGGAAGCAGGAACTGAAAAGAAGCATACCTTTTGCAAAGTGCTTTAGCAAAAATGACAATGTCAGTTAACATATCAAATGGCATTTCTGAAATGTCAGAAGGAAGGGGAAATATCTTTGCACATGCAATTGAGAAATAACACAGCAGACCGTCGCGTCCTGGCAGGAAAGATCCATGAGGAAGCCACTGGGCCATCCTGAAGACGCGAGGGCCTAAACATTGCTGGAAGATTTTAGCAGCTCATGCCTGCTCCAGCAGAATGCCCCTCGAGGGAGATGGTGCTGGAGGGCAGTTCTAAGAGTTCTCCTGGGGTCCCTGATGGAGACCTTGAGCACAGGGAGAGAGAGGCAATTGAGAGCACATGAAGAGGAACTGCCTCCCTGGAAACCTGGAAACTTTATGCAGATGAAGAGGCTGGGACAACCAAACAGGCGTCAAGTAGATCCATGCAGGAACCAATTCCTCATCATACTTCCCAGGGGCTGCAGAAAGCAGTGACATTGGAATCAGCTTGTTTTCAGCACCTGTTAGCAACCACGTCTAGAGCTTACCAGAAAAAGATGCTTAAATGACAACTTCTATTTCTCATTCCAAACCTGAAAACTGGCAAGTAACCTTTATCTTTATCATACCACCAAAGAATGATTTGCCTGTCAAAATACACAAGACAGCACACTGAAGGCAGTGGAACAAATATGGTAGAGGTTAAATAAAAATCCAGTCAGTCCTTTGAAAATCATAATCATCTCCAAACCCAGAAACCACTCACTGGTGATTTCTCTGCCTGCCTTGTCTTTAAATATTCAGGCTTTGTCTTCAAAGACATTCAGCTGGAACATTCCAGTGGGCAGGACAGATCTGCCCATATGTTTATTGGAATTGACAGTAATGGAAGAGATTTCAAACTGTAAAGCTCAGAACTTACCAAGGAGGCATCATCTTTTATGCAGAGGGAGATCGGAAGCCAGGAGCCCTGGACTGCATTTGGGCTCTATCAGTTACTAGCCATGTGGCCTGGGACAAGTTACCAACCCCCATGAGTTTCCCATCTATGAACTAGAGATGATAAATCCCCCTTTCAGGGTTGCCCTGAGATTTCAAGAAGTTCACACCTGGGGGGAAAAAATCCGTTGTAAAATGCGAAGTCCCATGTAAATAACATCTGCCTGACATGGACATAATGACTTCTAGCAACGGTTCCTCCGTCAGGTGGGAAAGGCAATGCCAACAATCCCAGCTTGCTGCTAGGAGAAGACAGGGGAAGGAATCATATTTAACTGTGACAGGGTTAAGGGAAATCAATGTTATTAATAAAATACTATTTGCTATTTAATTGGCTTATGTCTACCAAAACTCCCAAAGCTAAGATTTGATGAATACAATGCTATGTAGAGTAGAAGTTGCAAATAAAAATGCCTCCATAGGGGCGCCTGGGTGGCACAGCGGTTAAGCGTCTGCCTTCGGCTCAGGGCGTGATCCCGGCGTTATGGGATCGAGCCCCACGTCAGGCTCCTCCACTATGAGCCTGCTTCTTCCTCTCCCACTCCCCCTGCTTGTGTTCCCTCTCTCGCTGGCTGTCTCTATCTCTATCAAATAAATAAATAAAATCTTTTAAAAAAATGCCTCCATGGGCCAAGAAAGCCACATAAGAAGAAATGTGGGCTGGGAGTAAGAAACACAAACACAAAAGCACAATATTGATTGGGAAGAAGCACTTGGCCCCAGCAGGGGCAGCTGTAGGGTGTGCTGGAGACCTTGCGGGAATGCGTGCAGGTATCCCTTAACAAAGGCAGTATTGCACCAGGGAAATTTGCGTCTAGTCTTGCTGGATTTCCCTCATTTTGGGGGGAGAAGATGGAAATCTAGATGTGTTATGAAATCTTCCCATTTTTTAAATTTGGCTCATCCTTCCCCAAAAAACTACCACACAGATCAAAATGGGAGCCCAGGAAACACACATGCCATTGGGTCTGTTTGCCAATAGCACCCTCTGAGGTGAGAAGACAAGAGGCGGAGAGTGGAGGGGCTGGAGGTTGAGCACAGACCTGACTGACGTCAAAATTCACTGAAAGTGTTAATTTGCCCACGTGGAATGTGGATGCTGTCAGAGAAGGCAGTCGTATGAAAAGTGAAAGTCGAAGTCATGGCCAGGTCATTTGTGGGAAATGACCACTGAGATCATCTGGCCTCATGTGAAACTGACCTTTTCATTTCTTTCCCCTCATGCTGAACATTCCTGAGGCCGACACGCTGGAGATGAAACCAAAACATCCCCCTCTGGCCAGAGAGCCTCGATTCCAAACAGCATGCACATGATACATGGCTGAGGACAGCAAGGTGGCTGGTGGTAAAATCTCGTCCCAAGTCGATTAGCTGAGCCCAGGAAACAGCAAAGCACCCTTTAGAACACAGACTACTAGAGAAACGTGAAGCCTGGAATTCAACTCAGTCCTGTAGCTTTTACAGCAATATTTTTATGACATCTTAGAAAACACACAAAAAGAACAATATGTACAAAAACAAACACCACCATTAAAAAAAAAAAAAGGCAGCCTCCTGGAAACAAAGACTAGTTTTGATCTTGGAAAGAAATTCTCATTAGTTTGTTCATTAGATGAGAATCTTAATTTCTCAAGCCAACAGCTCCCAAACACCCTGGGCATCTACAGATGAAAGACATTAGAGAAAACTGAATTTATCAACCTGTTTTAATTTAAAACTAGACATACAACTAGGTTGTATATGTTGGGGGTGAGGGGACTAATAAGCAATTAGAAGCTGTTAGTCTGGACTTTTTATTAATTATAGACTTATTGGTATTTTTGTTTCATGATAAAAAAATATATATATACATTTTGGTTGATCCAGAACAACTGATTCAATCAGTAAACTCACAGGAGTCAAACTCAACAGACAGAAATCCATTGCACGTCTGCACACCAATAATGAAGCAGCACAAAGAGAAATTTAAACAATCCATTTACGATTCCACCTAAACTAATAAGATAGCTGGGAATAAACCTAACCAAAGAGGTGAAGGACCTGTGTTCTGAAAACTATAAAGCACTGATGAAAGAAATTGAAGATGACACAAAGAAATGGAAAGACATTCCATGCTCATGGATTGGAAGATCAAATATGGTTAAAATGTCCATACTACCCAAAGCAATCTACGCATTTAATAAATCCTTATCAAAATGCCAACAGCATTTTTCAGAGAACTAGAACAAACAATCCTAAAATTTTATGGAACCACAAAAGATCTCAAATAACCAAAGCAATCTTTAAAAAAAAAAAAAAGAAAAGAAAAGAAAAGCTAGAAGCATCACAGTTCTGGACTTCAAGTTATATTACAAAGCTGTAGTGATCAAAACTGTATTGGACTGTTTGGGCATAGACATGGACACATAGATGAACAGAACAGATTAGAAAACCCGGGAATAAACCCACAATTATATGGTCAATTAATCTTCAACAAAGCAGGAAAGAATATCCAATGGGGAAAAGACAGGCTCTTCAACAAACGGTGTGGGGAATATTTGACAACCACATGCAAAAGAATGAAACCAGATCACTCTCTTTCACCATACACAAAAACGAATCCAAAATGGATTAAAGACTTAAATGTGAGACCTGAAACCATCAAAATCCTCGAAGAGAACACAGGCAGTAACTTTTCTGGACCTTGGCCATAGCAACTTCTTTCTAGCTATGTCTCCTGAGACAAGGGAAACAAAAGAAAAATAACTATTGGGACTACACCAAAATAAAAATCTTCTGCGCAGTGAAGGGAACAGTCAACAAAACTAAAAGACAACCTACTGAATGGGGGAAGATGTTTGCAAATGACATATCTGATAAAGGTTAGTATTCAACATATATAAAGAACATACACAACACCAAAAACCCAAATAACCCCCATTTACAAGGGGGCAGAAATGTGAACAGACATTTCTCTAAAGACATCCAGATGGCCAACAGACCCATGAAAAGACGCTCGACATCACTCATCATCAGGGAAATACAAGTCAAAACTACAATGAGGTATCACCTCACACCTGTAAGAACAGATAAAATCAACAATACAAGAAATAACAGGTGTTGAAGAGGATTTAGAGAAAGAGGAACCCTCGGGCACTGTTGGTGGGAATGCAAACTGGCGCAGTCACTCTGGAAAACAGTGTGGAGGGTCCTCAAGAAGTTAAAAATAGAGCTATCTTATGATCCAGCAATCACACTACCGGGTATTTACCCAAAGAATACAAGAACACTAATTCAAAGGGATCCACGCACCCCTTGTTTATGGCAGCGTTATTTACAATAGCCAAGATATGGAAGCAGCCCAAGTGTCCATCGATTGATGAGTGGTTAAAGAAGAGGCACTGTACGTATGCGATGGAATATTACTGGGCTATAAAAAAGAATGAAATCTTACCACTTGCAATGACATGGATGCAGGTGGAGAGTATTATGTTCAGTGAAATAAGCCAGGCAGAGAAAGACAATGACCATATGATTCCACTCATATGTGGAATTTAAAAAACAAAACAAATAAGCAAAGGGGAAAAATGAGAGACATAAACCAGGAAGCAGACTCTTAACTACAGAGAGCACACTGCTGGTCGCCAGAGGATGAGAGCGGGAGGACGGGGGAAATAGGTGATGGCGATTAAGGGGGGCACGGGTGGTGAGCACCACGTGACGTACGGAAGTGTTGAATCACTACATTGCACACCTGAAACTAATATAAACTCTGTATGTTAACTAAGTGGAATTTAAATAAAAACTTAAAATTTAAAAAGAAATTTTAAAAACCTGATTCAATTGACGATGCTAGTAAACGACTAATTTTCTTACTTCGCTTCAGTGAGATCAGCTTCAGATCCAGCAATAAAAAGGGAATTAGACTATTTATTCCTCATACCGAAAGAAATTCAGTATTTCAGACTGCAGATATACATGTAGGGTATATACTTATTTTCCACCCGTATTTCCTAGATTCCAACCCTTTGTCCACCCATAAACTTTGCCCACAGTGCTGCTGGGCTCATCGACGTCATACTGCACGTTGAGAGCCTCTTTGTTCCTTTGGTCTCTTAGCAGAGTAACTATGCCAGGAGATAAGTGCCCTGCAAAACAGCTCCCGATCTTGTTGGTCCAATTTGCTCACTTGCTTAAGTCCCACATATTTATAGAGCGGTCCATGTGCCAAGCACAATGATAAGCACAGAGACTGCAAAGCAGGCCGCTCATGACCTTGCCCACAGGGACCTATGCACTCCGCCTGGCTCTCGGACTGTCTCTGAGTAGCTGCTTACTTGGTGAGTTCCTGGAGGATTGAATGAAAGTACGGCTAGATCCTTAGTGACTAGCAGGTGCGTGTGTCGTCCATTTGATGAATGCATGACTTAGCAGCCCCGGGAACAGAATGGGAAGGGTGAGGAACGTTCCAAGAGTTTGAGGAGACAGGTACACATCCGGGGCAACCCCAGGCTTTGGAGGTACATGCAACCCCATCCCAGAACTGCCGTGACAATAACTGGCCCCGGACTGGGGCGTGGGATTCTCAGTTTTGCCAGGAAGCTCTCCTTCCTGGGAAGGAGGGATTAGTTTTAATTTATTACTTGACCCACCTGCCTTGAGTTCACAGGACTCTCAGGAAATGTCTGGAAATTTAAGACAATGGATAAAATAAAATGGGCAACGGCAAACCCCTTGGAGGTTGTGACAATTGTCTGGGCATAATGGCCCTCCAACAAATACTGTGAGGTGTTCCACTGATTGTCTGACATCCCCAGGTAGGTTTGAGGACGGGAGTACCCCCATAATAAAGGAAGGCACCCCGGAATTTACAGATAAGCAGAAGGGGGCTGAGTCCCCTCCGGCCCCATACAGTTCATTATACATTAACTAGTAAAAATGAGTCATTTCATTCTCCAATGATGTACTCAAGGAAGAACTTTGTCTGATCCCTCATCTATTGCTGGGCCCTGTTATTAAAATGAGGTAACCCTACTTACAGTTTTAGTCACACTGCTATCTCTCTTGCCTTTCAAACGCCGGGCACAGTTCACTGCAGCTCAGAGTTCCCTGTGATGTCAGTAATAACTGACCTATTTATCTGTACCCTGGGCCGCTCATCTGAAAGTTGAGGCTTACAGAAAGGACCAGAAATCATTACACAATTAGTAATCGGAAAAACCCAGAGAGAGAGAGGGAGAGAGAGAGACGGGGAAAATCCTCTGTGCATCGAGCGACAGGGAGAAATCCCTTGGAAAGTTAGACAAGGCCTTCTGCGGAGCGGCTGGGTATCTCTGTGTGTCATCCGAAAGGGCCCAAAGTCAAGAACCTCCCCGGAAAGGTGCTTAAGGATCAGGGAACACCCCACCCACCAGTCACCGGAAACAGGGCCTTCTCTGCAAGGAGCTCCCGTTGCCCATTCAGAGCCCAAGGTCAAATTCTTCTTCAGGGTCTCTGGACAGTCCTCGCTTCAAGCAATAACCTGCGGGGCCTGCACTGGGGTGGGGAGGGGTGACAATCCCAAGCAGTCTCCCTGAGCCTGAAAAGGAGTCAGTCCCTGCAAGTCGCTGGCCAAGCCCGCAGGCCCGCTGCAGGACGCTCCTGTTAGTGTCCTTCCACGCTCCCTTGTTCCGTTCTGTGTCCGGTTCTTCCCTCTCTGCTCCTTCCTGAACCCAACTGTTTGGACTTTCCCCACGTTACCACAGTCTCTGATCTTTCCCTGATTTGCATGCATATTAGCACCACGCTCCAACATCGCAGCCGTTTTTATTAGAGAATATCAGGGATTCCTTTGCAAGACAATCACCTCAGAAAATCAAAGACTTATTGCGAATGGAAGAAAATCCATGTAAAACCATCTTTTGCATCCTCAAAGCTAACCCTCTTGCCAATCCTTCCAAACCACAGGCCAGGGCCACACCCCTCAGTCAAAACAGTGTTAATAAACTGCCACTCATGTGAAAAGACTATTCTATTTCTTATCTAACATCAGGCACATCTCACAGACATCAGTCATGTTGTCAGAAAGCAGCTGCATGATTCGAAGAGGGAGCGGTGACTGGCCCTTATGATTTTTATTAAGGGAAAACGAATCAGTGTGTCTGCTGACGTTGCTCCCCAGGAAAATGCTCACAACGTAGTGGACGTCAGCCGAGAGTCTCAGCTCCGGGCCCGCCGCCTGGGTCTGTGATGCTGCGCCGGCCTGCAGGCCGCAGCCTGGGCAGCCTGGCCAGAGAGCCACTCGCTGGAGCCCGTGGGCTCGGAGAAGAAAGAGACTCCCAACCCGCAGTCTTCCTGCGGGCTGCCTCTGGGTTTCTTGGGACTCCTGTCTCTACAGCTGTCGTACCAGCAACGATGCTCCTTGAGCAGCTCTGGTTCCAGCGTGGAGTCTCCCAGCCCTCGGAACTTTGACACCTGCCCCAGTCCCACAGACACCCTTCCAGAGACCGGGCTCCTGGCCCCGGATCCCCTACTTGGAGCCATTCCCTCCATTCCCTTGGCGCCGGGGTTGCGACTGCTCCCTACGTGGGCCTCAGTTCTATGTCTTTCCTGCTCGATTGTCCTGTTGGCCCCCTTATTGGTGGTCGCCAGCCCTTCATGCTGTGCGCTCGCGGTCCAAGTAATTGGAATGCTATCCGCTTCCAAGTGGATCCTTTAAACTTACCTTAAAAACTATGATTACCGTTCAGAAAAGCCATTGTTGGAGAAGTGGGGTCCCAGGCTTCATGCACAAAATTTTTTCTCAAAATTGTCCTTAACCGATACCTTCACAAAGTGCACGGCCAACAAAAATGGACCGACCAATACAGTCCAGAGCAGAATGCTAGCAGACCAGTCCAATTCCCACTGAGTGGGTGCTGGCCGTACTGCCCGGCTGCCCCCTCAGCACCACCCCCAGCCCCGGGCAGGCCCTCCTGGAATGGCCCACGGCTAGTAGGAGCCAATAGGCTCCAGATACAGCAGCCCCTGGGAGCAGCCAGAATCCAGTGATGGGCCCATGCAGGCCACGAAGTCGTGCATCCTCAGTTTGTCCGGGAGCATCTCTGAGACACTGTGCCCATTTCAGGGCTACCTGTGGGATCCGCTGAGCCCCGTGCAGCCACTGCATTGTGGTTTACCTCTCCCGCTGCCCGCCCTGCCTCACTCACCCCGACTGGGTGCTTCTCATTTGCTCACAAGCCTTTGTCTCCTAGTCCAACCGCACGTGACTTGTGTCCCCAGGGCTTGGCTCTTCTTGGCCTAACGACCTCAGGGAGGCTCTGTGGTAATCCTCACTATGCTGTTCCCTCTCCAGGAGAAAGAGAATGAGCGGGGTCATCAAAACCAATCAGGAAAGCACAGGGAACACCAAGGGAGTGGAGGTTCATGGCCGTCAACCATCCCAAAGACTCATGCAGATGTTTGATGTTGGAAGTTATCAGACAGAAGAACAGACAGAAGTCCCTGAGGGATCCCCAGTGTCCACCTGCCACACACCAGGACCACGGACCAGGAGAAAGTCCGGGTGGGGACACGGAAGGACTGAGGACAGGAGCGCCGGACGGGAATGTTGTCATGTTGCTCTGGATTTATAAGATGTCTTCAGAAGAAACAGCCCTACGGATTAGTGCTAGGGACGGAGTGTTTGGGTCCGACCTGCCATATGCTCACATTTGGAGATAGACTCTTTTTTTTTTTTTTCAAAGATTTTATTTATTTATTTGACAGAGATAGAGACAGCCAGCGAGAGAAGGAACACAAGCAGGGGGATTGGGAGAGGAAGAAGCAGGCTCATAGCAGAGGAGCCTGATGTGGGGCTCGATCCCATAACGCTGGGATCACGCCCTGAGCTGAAGGCAGACGCTTAACCGCTGTGCCACCCAAGCGCCCCTTGGAGATAGACTCTTTATGGAAGCAAAGTTAAATGAGCTTATACGGGCAGGGCCCTGGTCCAGGAAGAGGAACGTAGACCCACATGCCTGCTCTCTGAGCACAGATGGGAGAGAGCCCAGGTGAAGACACAGAAGACAGCCAGCTGTAAACCAGACCCGAAGCTGCCCATGACCTGATCTCTGACTTCCTGCCTCCAGAACTATGAGAAAATAAATCTGTTGTTTAGGCCATCTGATCTGTGGTATGTTATGGCAGCCACGGTGGCTAAAACCATTGGTTAAATGGTTACTACTGGAATTCTGTTGATAGAGTGAAACCCAGAGTTGAAGAATTATTTACTGTCCAAGCCATCTGGACTGTATCTTAAAATTCCTGATCTTCACAGCCCTTTCTGAACAAAGAGTACCTGACAGATGACTCAGTTCCTTCTAGAATTTGAGATCCTCCCGTGACTGAGGAGCTTCAGGCTGGCTAAATATTTGCCAACATTATAAGATCAAACTGTAATAAGTTTATAATCAGCTTTAGCAAAATAGGAAGCAGCTCATAAAACTGTTGTAAATGACTAATGGTCTCAATGGCAGTTATAGGAAACATGATTCATTTTCCAATAATTACTAACATGCATTGATTACTGTGTGTAAGGCACGGTGCTAACACTTCATGTTCACTGTTATGCTTATTCCTACAATAGCCTTTTGGAACATCCTGATTACAACAATGAGTAAATAATCTGAGGTACAGAGAAGCTAGGGAACTTTCTCCAGGTCGAACGGCTCATGAAGGGTTGAGCCTGGATTCGAACCCGGGCATCGGACAGCTGAGTTCGTGTCCTTAATCACGTTCCTGAGATGCCTCCAGCTACTATTCCTTCCAACAAGACTCCCCAGCTTCTCCTTCCACTGCTGCTGTTAATTTTTAGCCAACCTCATAACTATCAGGATGTATTTTTATGCAGGGGAAATCCTCCGAGCATCACCTTGCGCAAATAAACTATGGAAAAGCCCCACCAAATAATGGAGAATTTCCTTGCGCGTGCCCCCTCATGGTTACCCAGAACAAGCAGAGGAGAAGAGCTTAATAACCTTCCGAAGTGAAAACCACCCATGAAACGGAATGTTTGGATTTGGAAATTTGGAATGCTAGATTGGCTTCACCTCCAACTGTTTCCGAAGTTCTCCTTCTTCTTTGTTCTGTGAAAACAGTGCTCCTGTGTTAGTGCCATACAACACAAGCAACCATACAACTGGATGCGATTGATTTTTAATCATTTTGCTTACAGGAAAAATAGACATGTCTTTCACATAGAAGGATACACGCTCGTTTGTTTATGTGTGTTACGAGCATAGAATTTTTTCTCCATTGAGATACTCTGCTCTTTTATTTGAAAAAGTTTCTTGGGGTGCCTGGGTGGCTCAGTTGGTTAAGTGTCTGCCTTAGGCCCAGGTCATGATCTCAGGGTCCTGGGATCCAGCCCAGAGCCGGGATCCCTGCTCAGCAAGGAGTCTGCTTCTCCCTCTCCCTCTGCCCCTCCCTCACCCCCACTCACACACGCGTGCTCTCTCTCTCCCCCACTTTCTCAAATAAATAAAATCTTAAGAAAAAGAAGAAAAGAAAAAGTTTCTTTATAAATCCTAATCTTCCATATGACAGTCTATGATCAGAAAACCCTGAGAAGGGTTATCTGTTTGAATTGGACGTTCAAATCAAGTAACTGTAGGCTTTCAGAGACTATTTGCATTATTTCCTTCTGCTGTGCTGGGTCAGGTTTTCCCCACTATCATCTGAAATCATCATCTGTGAAAAGGCCCTCCTTCAAAGAAAGAGATTAGGTATACACATATGTACATTCCTATCTTAACACGTGCAGAGAGAGTTGGGGATGGTGTTTGCTGCTTTAGTCCTACTTGTTATAAACAACGAGATGAGACTATAAATAGTGAGATAAGAGCCAGGGGTAATAGCCGTACGTCTTATTGAACACTCGGTAGGAGCCAGATAGTAAGCGCTTAATTTTCAGGAGCTCTTACGCTCCTCACTGTGTGGGTAGGATATTGTTTTCATCCACATTTTTTATACGTTTATGTGATTTTTCATTGACAGGGTATTTTCCGGGGCAGGCAAGCCACTGTGACAACACCGGCTGCCTTCTTTTCCGAAGGGAATTGATTTTGTTACAATTGTATTGTTATTTTTGAGAAGGGCAAATAGATTCGTCATGATTTATTATGAGGTCAATGCCAGTTGGGTGAATATATTTAGCATATGAATAAAAGTGAAAATAATTCTGTTTGCATATATTTATTAGAAACCACAATCCACTGATTCTTAGAAGCTTACACAGTCCTCGACAATGAGATCATAAGCAAGGAAAACACGAATGACAAAATCCCCTAGAAAGCCCTGGTGGGGTTTTTTTTAGACCTTTCAGATACAATTTCCTTTTAAAATATCATCTCAGAGAAGAGTGAAATGCCATTAAAAGGTTCCTTTTCAAGAACCATTGCTATTAACATATAATAAGTAAAATGCCAACGGGGTTCTGAAGTGCAAGAGAACAGGAACCAAACATAATATTGTCTAAGAAAACTTCCCTGGACGTGTTCTACCGTCAGCACAACAGAAAGAAATGGGAACACCCTTTCTCAGAGAATGTTGAAACACTAATTAAATTGTAATTTTTGATGGTTACATGAAACAGCCAGCTTCTAAACTCGTTCATAAATAAGTCCCTGAGTTTCTGATCAGGGTATTACACTATTTCTGATAACCAGTTCTGATAAATGTTATGCATTTTTCCTCAGAGAACTGAATCATGTTGACCCTTGGGCTCCCAGGAGATTCAAATCCACTGAACAGAATTTGGTTGATGACAATTCAAATTGATGCAATTTTGCTTCTTCCCAGATTTGGTCCACATCTGAAAGACGAAGTGTGACACATTTGATCACTGAAAGGGACCCAGGAGATTCCAGATAAGCCCAGCCTCTCCATCCTACAAGGAAGCCAGCAGGTTCAATGAAAATGGATGGTTTGGACCCTGTACCAGAATAAGAACCCCAAATACGCCCAGGCCAAAGCAGTTGGAGGACCCAGCGTTATGGGAACTGGCCCCTAACTAGGGTCTCGACAAATCTGAGAAAAGCTCTGATCTGGGAGTTTATTAGATCCTTCTTATTCAAGAGGAGGTCCCTGGACCAGCCAGTTGGGTGTCACCCGAGAGCCTGTCAACCAAGCAGAAACTTGGGCCCCACCCAGACGTGCTGAACCCAAATCGGCATTTCTACAAGGTCCCCAGATGCCTGCTGTGTCCTGGGGACACTGGGGTACTGGTTCGCTGCAGGGATGGCGGGCAGGGAGCACCCGTTCGCTGGGGCTTCCCAAACTTCAAGCCAATAGGGGGACCCACACAGACAAGGGCAGCTCTGGGAAGTCTGAACGTTTGCGTCCTCTGAGCTGAAAACCTGAAGCTCCCTGTCCCAGGGAGGCCAGGAAGGGATGGTCGTGGGGAAGGGCTGACGAAGGCCCCCGCCAGTGTTGAGCCTTCACAGATACTTCCCCCGCAGCGCTCCAGAGGCACCAGGCTCTCTCTGAGCCCACACTTCAAATCATCAAAAGGAGGAAGGGAAAATCAGTAACGTGTAACAAGGTTATGCTTAGCAAGTTACTATGCTGGGTTTTTTTTTTTTTTAGTATCGTTCATCTCCCCACAAAGCTGCAGAGTGGGTAGAATTTTCCCAGTTTTATAGGGAGGAAGGTAGGGGCTCAGAGAAGCCCGGTAACAGGGACCACAGCCCTGGCAGCGAGGAGACGCCTGAGCGGGGCTCCACTCCCTCAGAGGCCGACGGTCTCCAGGCTGGCACCCCAGAGCCGGGTGGCTCCAAGTCGTGACATCGACTTCGGTTCATCACGGACTCCTCAAAGCAGAGCAAACTCTTTCCCATTTGTAAATTATTATATGGTTCCCCCACCCCCATATCGATTCCTTTTCATGCTAACTTCAGGAAGGGAAAGTCATTTAAATAGGTTCTTAAAGGAAGACAGAATCAAACAGAAAGTGAGAGGCGGCTTTCTGCAGGACCCGGGGAAGGGCCAGGTTGCAGGGCGCGGAGACCCAGGTCTGCAGGGCCCAGCGGCCCACTTGCAAGCACCTGGCAGGGAAGGGCAGTGCTACGGGATTGTCTGTAGGGCGCCTCTGACTTCTGTTAAGTAACAGAAACAACCCCGCACTGGTGATCTTCTTCAGGGCCCGTGGGAGGCCCCAGAGCTGGAGCAAAAGCAGAGTCCCATTTCTGAAAGAGTCCAAAAGTTCTGCTCCCAGGAGAAGAAATGAAGGGCAGTGGTAAGCAAACGTATAGACGAAAAGTACAAAAACCTACTCATTTCTCTCTCTCTCTTTTTTTTTTCCAACTGGAGGAAAAGGAAGTACTAAGATCCCCGTGAAGTCCGTTTTGCAGCTGTTCCTTGGGGGCTCCAAAATAAAAGGCAAAACGTGTAGAAATTACTTAAAATGCAAAAATGGCAAAGGGAAATATTGCCGCGGGTAGGTTGTAAATGACTTTCGAGATTTGGGGAAGCTAAGTCACCCCGGCCAACTGAAAGCCTGTCGTTTTAATCTGAAGATAGTAAGCCTCTCCCTGCATATTGCTCATGTATTGGAACACTCTCTTATTAAATTACAGTGTTTTATAACTAGCGAATAAAATCGGTATCATGTTTACTATGCAAAAGCCCCACTATTTTTCAAATGGATGTGTATTTTAATATGAAATTGAAATTTAATATCGAAAGCACCAGGCAATAAAACCAACCCACCTAGTTTCAAACCCTGCTTAAATTATTTTTTGAATTTTGTATCTAATAACATAGTACAATAACACTGAAACAAGATTAACACTGTGATACTATTTGTTTAGGAAACCAAGAGTGTTGCTATGGAAACAGACATTCTGCATAACTATGGAAACAGTGACAGTGTTGTAAATAAACATACTGGAAAGGGAACCATGTAAACTTAACATACGAATTCTAAGAAGAATAGAGAGTGAGGAGGTGGCGGAAGGAGGAATTCTATTTTTTTTTTTTTGGTAAAACAAGCATATTTATATATTTTTTTAATCTCCTAGTAGGCCTTTTAAACAAAGTTTTCAAAACCTTGATTGTGGTTTCTATAATCTTCTGTTAGTTCCTCTTTTCTCATCGACGGTGCAAATCGTAACCTATGGGTTTGGAGTTTTTTTTATATTTTTGCAACCTATTTATAATTAATGATAAAATTCATTGAAACCTATGTTTGACTCGACTTTACTTTGGTAGCATTTTAGAAGCCAAATGACTTTTCCTAACTATGTTAAAACGGAAAAAAAATGCAGAAAGCATATGTTTAACTTATTACATTCTGACGTCCTAAAATAATGCTTTTTAAAGCCCTGTACATAACATTTAACCACCTCCCATATTCTTTTTGAATTTGGCTATTAAAAGAAAAATAGGTTATTTTTTTAAATTCTATGACCGTTTGAAACTATAGTTGGAATATACATTATTTTTTCTTCCTTTGTGACTGAGTCCCAGGCTGCCTCACCTCTTAATGGAAGATTATAACCGTGTCTTGTTCACCTTTGTCATTCTCCTGACATGAGTAGACCGCGACACGCCCAGGAAGTCCTTGCACACTGTGGCTTGAATGGATTCATAACGTTAGAAAAGCTATGGGATGCGGCACGACCATATAACACCTGAAAACCAACAGAATGCCCCACGATGCCAACTCCCTGGCAGTGATTTGGCAAGTCTGCTGGGTCGTGAACATGCAGAAACTGACCTGATCTAACAGGCAAGTGATGGGATACCAGGAGCCCCATACAGCAGGGGGAGTAGCATGGAGAGAGGGAGGGAAGCCGGGGAGGAGCCATGATCCCATGAATGCAGGTGGAAGGCACAGTCCTGTTCACTGAGACCACCAGGTCTCCCTCTTCTGTTCTTACCTGTGTGCTTCCCACCGCCGTCGCCACTGGGAGGTCCGATGGTGTTGAATGTAACCGCCCTTTTGGATCCAGGGTCATGTTCACGCCTACACGGTTAGTTCCCAATTCTTGAGATTTGGGCAGATGAATTCTTAATGTGCAAACACCTACTACATATCCTGGCCTGTTTTTAAAACCCTAGGATAATGCTTTTTTCATTTGTTTTACGTTGGAATTACCATTTTTGAAGATCCCCAAAAGGGCAGTAA
This sequence comes from Ailuropoda melanoleuca, assembly GCF_002007445.2. NCBI lineage: Eukaryota > Metazoa > Chordata > Mammalia > Carnivora > Ursidae > Ailuropoda > Ailuropoda melanoleuca. The sequence continues at coordinate 3,468,606 of NC_048232.1, read as the reverse complement.
ATAAAGACTTTAGATAAGCACTTTGGACCACATCATTGGTTTTCAAATTAAGCTTCAGGCAAGAGGAGGGCTGGGGGGGCTGTCTGCGTCACCTACAAGCCACCTCCTTCAAACTGTGCCTCGAAGGACCGTCACTGCGGCTCACAGAAAATAACAAAAACAAGCTTGAAAACTGCCAGACAGAAAATTCCTTCCAGCTTTAGACTTCTGTGATTCTCTGGTTACTTCTCAATATAGAATTATAGAAGAACCAGTAGAAAAGTGTTTTTAATCCATGAAGCCCTTTAAAGTAGAGCTAAGAGTCCGTGACGTGGGACGACACAGTTAACAGCATCAGATGTTGATTGCAAATCTACCCCGTGCCAGAGCACTTGGTGGCGGGGGCTGATCGTAGTGAGCAAGGGTCCCTTGTTGGTGCCGGGAACACCCACACGCCGCCGAGAGGCAGGGCTGGGTCTGCGGGTGAAAGTCTGTGAAGTCTCGGGGGGCGGAGGCTCCTGAAGGCCCAGCCGTAGCCAGGCTGAGTTCTTAATTATTTTATCTTTGAATTTCTACTCCTGAGTGAGGTCTGATGGAACACTGAAGCACAAACCATGGACGAGAGCTTGGTAAACAGCAGACATGCACTCCTCGCAGCTCTGGAGGCTGGAGGTCCCAGATGAAGTTGCTGGCAGATCGCAGATCAGGTGCCTGCCCGGAGCTCTCCTCTTGGCTTGCCTACAGCCGCCTTCTCACTGGGGGAGGGGGAGGAGCTGTCCGCTGTCTCCTCCCACCCTATCAGGGCCCCACTTTATGCCCTCGCTGAAACCTGACTTACTCCCTCACTCCAAAGACAGACATACTGTTGGTTACAACTTCAATATAGAGATTTCGAGGGGACACAATTTGATCCAAAATAATATATTATCCTTGCTTTGTTTTTTATGGTTAAAAAAAAATGGAAACACCACCAAAAAGCAATTGTTGGTTAAACTGGTACAACCACTTATTGGAAGGTTACGGCTCATTCAATATGACATTTTTCAAGGTTCTTTCATAGCACAGAAAAGGCCTTGTTCATACGATAAGTAGGAGGAGTCATGTAAAACACTGTGTACATACACGGTATATCAACCACCTGGTAAAGGGACAGAACTGCCTAGAAAAAAGGTAGTTGGTATATCCGACTATGTTGTAGGAGTGATTGTGTACCCCGATAGATAGCTAATACAGATGACAGACAGCTAAACGGTGAAAGAAATCCATTCTCCTAGAAGATCTTCACGTGGAATCATCATAAGCCCATGGCTGCCCACACACCAAAAACAGGGGACTAAAGGTCATTCATTTGAAAGCATGCCTTCAATGTTTTAGACGTAATTATAACATCCACCGTGCTTGTACTGCCAGAACAACAAAGATTGCGTGTGCTGTTCTGCAGGTCTGGTCATAGGAATGACATCTACCACCACTGTCTCTATGATACGACCAAACCAGGTGGCGAGGCCCATCACCGTTAAACAGTGACAGAAGTGGAGAAAACAAAGACAAAAGCCCCAGGAAGAGAGCTATGGAACCAGAAAGGCCTCTTCTGCCTTTTACTGGGTGTGATCATGGCCAAGTTGCTAAACATCTCTTATCCCGAGGTGACCCACTTGTACACAATAAGGATACTGAGGCCTAATCGTGTGGTTTTGGCGATTCCATGAGAAAGACAATCACAGCACCTGCTATGTTCCAAACATTTTAGGTAAAAGCTGTACTGCCATATCTCTTTCCACATATTTGAGCCATCTGAAGTCACGCCTGCCACATGGCAGGTAATCAGTAAACCTTGGTCCCCATCTTCTCCCTACATGGGAGATTTATGCATGCTTATGCGTCGGTGATCTCATTTATGTGCCCTGATACAAAATCCATTACTTCCCTTTTGTGATTATGGCAGACATCTTCTCGAAGCTGTGCTCTACCTAGAAAAAATAATTCATCCTTTGTGATTTCAAAGGAATAAACATTACAATGAATCATACTAATGAATATTTAAAAGTTACTGTTACGCAGTGTGGCTTTACTTCGGACGCAGCCTCGCTCAGGCGGGGTCATAAAGAGGGGAAGGACCATTTCATTTTCCCCGTGAGGACCTCACTGAAGCCCCAGGTCTCCGATGAGCTCAGGGGTGTCAAAAGCGGGGTGCACATGCCCCAAAGGCTGCAGGAAGTGATGAATTGCAGAACAAGGACAGCTGTTAGAACTTCCACTTGCATGCATGTTCATCTGAGTCACAGTTTCACTTGATGTTTCCGTGTATCTTTTTTAAAGCTCAGAATATATTAGAAGACTTCCAGATCTATAACTTACAAACTAAAAAATCAGTGTCTCTGGGTATTTATGATTCAAAACTTTTTACCAATGGGTGTGTCTCCCCAAAATGTTTAGAAACCTCTGTAAAGTGTTGATAAAATTAGAGCTAAAATTAACATTTATATGAACTAAGACTGATTATGTCACCCAGCTCACAATAAACTTGTTTTACAAAAATACAAGAAAACAAAGTGGCTGGATTTTTTTGTTTAAGATTTTATTTATATAGAGGGAGAAAGAGAGCACAAGCAGGGGGAGTGGCAGAGGCAGAGGGAGAGGGAGAAGCAGGCTCTGCGCTGAGCAGGGAGCCTGATGCAGGGCTTGGTCCCGGGACCCTGAGATCATGACCTGAGCCGAAGGCAGAGGCTTAACTGACTGAGCCACCCAGGCGCCCCAGAAAGGGAACAGATTCAAAGGCGATTTCCAAGTTACTGGTAAGGCTGCTGCTTGCTTTTTCGAATAAGATATTTCTATATAAATGACCATGAGGTGAAAACCCCTCCAGAGATGAGTGTCAGAACCTGATTTACGCTGTGGTTTGCGATGGCTTCCATCTTTGCTGTTCATGGAGAAGAACCCTGAGTTCCCTGACAGACTCCACGACAGCCAAGCGTCGCTTGTCCTCGGTGTCTGAAATATCACATGACATGACACCAAAAGGACAGGTACCAAAAGCAAGAATAAACAAGTGGGACTACATCACACTAAAAGGTTTCTTCTACAGAGCGAAAGAATCAACAGAATGAAAAGACAGCCTATAGAACGGAAAAAAAATATTTGCAAATGATATGTGTGAGACGGCATCAACAGCGAAAACATATAAAGAACACATATTGAGTTATAAGCTATTGAATTAGAGCTAAATAAATAAATAAATAACCCCATTAAAAAGTGCTCAAGGGACCGGAATAGACATTTTTCCCCCCAAAGAAGACACACCAATGGTCAGTAGGTACATGAAAAGGTGCCCGGCACCACCAATCATCAGGGAAATGCAAATCAAACCCACAATGAGAGATCACCTGACACCTGTCGGAGAGACTATTATCAAAAAGGCACAAATTAACTATTGGGGAGGATGTGGAAAAAAGGGAATCCTCTGCTGGTGAAAATGTAGACTGGTCCAGGCATTATGGAAAACACTATGGAAGTTCCTCAAAAAATTAAAAATAGAACTACTGTATAATCCAGCTATCCCACCTGTGGGCATACATGCAAAGGAAATAAAACCACTATCTCTGAAGAGTTACCCGCACCCGTGTTTGTTGGGGCATCACTCATAATAGCTAGGGCCATGGGAGCAAACTAAATATTCACCGATGGATGGATTGATCAAGAAAATATGGTGTTTACATGCAATGGAATGCCATTTCAGCCATAAAAACTGAAATTCTGCCCAAAATGGACGAACCTGGGGGACGGTATGCTAAGTGAAATAAGCCAGACACAGAAAGACAGATAGCGTATGATCTCACTTACATGTCGGGTCTAAAAATGTCCAGATCCCAGAAGCAGAGAATGGAGTGGTGGCTAGTAGGGACTGGGTGTGGGGAAACGGGGAGATGTTCAAAGGGTACAAACTTTCCGTTACAAGATGAACGAATCCCGGGGATCCGAGGTGCAGCATGACGGCTAGGGCTAATACCACTGCTTTGTATATTGGAATTTGCCCAGAGGGTAAATTTTAAGTGTTCTCACCACACACACTCATACAAGGTAACTATATGAGGTGATGGATACCTTATTCAGTTAATTAATCATTAATTAATTAATGATTGTGGCAATCATTCTACAATGTATATGTATGTCAAACCATCATACCGTACACCTTAAATATACACAACTTTCCTTTTCCATTTTCCTGCTTTTTAAATAATTTTCATCCCAGTATCATTAACACACAGTGTTATATTAGTTTCAGGTGTACAGTGTAGTGATTCAACACTTCCGCGCATTCTCAGTGCTCATCGTGACAAGTGTCTTCTTAATAATCCTCATCACTTACCCCCCACCCCCACTCTCCCCCTGGAGACCAGCTGTGTGTTCTCTAGAGTCAAGAATCTGGTTGTTTGTGTCTTTTTCTTTGTTCATTTGTTTTGTTTTTTTAAATTCCACCTATGAGTGAAATCATATAAACATGCACACTTTTATCTGTTGATTACACTTCAATAAAATCGGGGGGAAATGAAATAAAATTTGTCATGTATTTCTGAGACAAAGGTGAGCAGGAACCTGGGGCTCACGATGAGAAGCAGCATCCCTCCTTAATTTGTATCAAGACACCTATTCTTACTGAGCTGCAAATACTCTCACCGAAACACGACAAATATTGATGGACTGAGTGGTCGTTGACCAAACGACGAACCACGTGGTGGGGAAAGCCAGTTCTAAACAGGCGGTCATTTGCTATTGTGCAGGACGTCTCATACAGCCCTTTGTCGGTTGCATTAGTTTGAAGGTCTACGTGCAAATTAAGCAGATTCTTACTTTATCAGATCTCTTTCCAGTTACTCCGCTGCCCCTTTCAAACTGTGACATCAGCCTTTCTGTCTGTATTTTTAATTACCACGATCACAATAGAATTACTTGCTTTTAGCTTTTAACTCCGTAAGTGACAGTATAAAACGGATATCCGTCATCAGCACACCTGTCCCAGATGAAGCCCCTCCTTTCTTACCGGTGCACACAGAGATGCAGAACATAGCCACGCAAGCGTGGTGCTTGCCACAGAATGCCATCTCGGGGGTCCCGCAGTCACAGCAAACACGAAGTTTAAAGGGGATGAATTACTTGCAGGGTGTTTCACAATTACAGACTGTCACGAAGAAATCTTGCCGAGGATTAGGGGTAACTAATGACTTTGTGGCCTGTTACAACTTCTGAAGTTTCAGGATGAGTCACATTTCCATTGTGGTGTTACCCTATGGCCTGGTCTCACTACCTTTGATATTTAGACTTACATATTGGGAATTTCCTTAGAGGAAAAAAAAAAAAAACTCTAGTGCTGTTGTAGTCTGTGCAGTAAAAGTAGATTGGAACGAGCTTTTGGAAGGATGGCGTGGACTACAATTGCTCATAGCCAACATGAGCTGGGGCTTATGCCCACTGATAGAAAATTGGCTGATAGGAAAAGCTCTCAAAAGCAAGTCAAAGCTATATTTAAAGAAAACCTAAGTCGATTACTAAATAAAATTTTCACATGACTTGTAATCAAATATTGAAAATGTATTTGAATCTAAATAAATTCTACAAATGCAGGTAAGTGTTCTCATCTCTATGAATAAAACACGTTTTTTTAAAAATTTTGTTTTCTTTCGTGAATGTAAATGATAAGGCCATCCACATGCCGTAAAGACGTCCCCCTGGGTATTTCCTGCATGGTACTTTTACATTTTTATACTCATAGAGTCACATGGAAATTACAGAATAAAATTTTGCATTTTTGCTTTTCTACGGATATTTAAATTAGGATATAATGTAGAGTAAATACACATCCTCCTGGAAAGTCTGAGTGTGATGAATGACCTCCTCCACATGAAAGCACCTTGCCTCCATGTGGGTACCTTTCTACCCCGCTTAATTCTCTCCCCCTTGTCGGTGAGGACGCACGATGGGCTTTGCCAATGCAGAGGTGGGGCCTTGGCTTCTGTCCCCAGCGCTCATCTCCAACACCGTGGGCTCTGCCTCCTCGCTCTGGACCGCGCACCCCCTTGCCTTGCTCGTTCACACTCCGGGATGGCGCTTTTTGGAGGGGCCAGTCTCTGCTTCTCTCCTGTCCTGTGAATTCTAACAGCATTTGTTTTGGGAATTGCTCCTGTGACCTTCAGACCATGATTTGCCACCCATCGTTGCTAAGTGTTTCAGGGGGACCGCTCGCTCAGGTCGCTGTAAGCTCTTGATGGGATGGATTATCTCAGATCTGACTTCGGTTCTGTGTCTGCCCAGTGAGTTACTTTGCTGGGGCCACCGGAACAAAGACTCCCACGCTGGGCGGCAGAAACAGCAGAAACGTGTTGCCTCACGGTTCTGTAGACCAGCAGTCCCAGACCCCTGGCTACTTCCTACCGAGGTTCTGAGGGAGGGTCTGGTCCCCGCCTCTCTCCAGTTGCCTCTTCCTGGCAACCTTTGGCACCCTTTACTCACCCACAGGTCAGACGTCACCTCCACGTGGACTTCTTCCTCGGTGTGAGCCCCCTTCTTATAAGGACAGCACTCTGATTGGATTAGGGATCACCCCCACGACACCTACCTTAGTTCCCTCGAAAAGACCCTACCTCCAAGTCAGGGCACATTCTCATAGTGGGAGTAAGACTTCAACCTATGAATCTGACACAATTTAACCCGTAACACCTAGTGAAGTGTGTGCCTAGGAGATGTCCCCAGATCCCACAGGTCACTGAATTCACACCCGTAGAGGCAAACAGGACAGGAAACGTACCTCGACAGGGTTCCAGTTGTTTGAATGTGCTAGCTCGTGGGCATGTTTTGTTTGTAATTTGGGGGTTCATCTATCTCACTTTCTTGTTCTCCTCGTTCCACTGTCTCAGGACGGCAGAGGCATAGAGCTCAGCCTTCCCTTCACCATCACCAGTTGGACTCCGAGCCCATGGGCAGAAGCACCCTTTGCTTCCGTTTTTACATCTCGGACTATCGTAAACGGTGAGTCTAGCAAATTTAACCCTGGAGTTGACTCCAAGAGAACNCGTACCTCGACAGGGTTCCAGTTGTTTGAATGTGCTAGCTCGTGGGCATGTTTTGTTTGTAATTTGGGGGTTCATCTATCTCACTTTCTTGTTCTCCTCGTTCCACTGTCTCAGGACGGCAGAGGCATAGAGCTCAGCCTTCCCTTCACCATCACCAGTTGGACTCCGAGCCCATGGGCAGAAGCACCCTTTGCTTCCGTTTTTACATCTCGGACTATCGTAAACGGTGAGTCTAGCAAATTTAACCCTGGAGTTGACTCCAAGAGAACACCTTCGACTACTGGCTCTTCCTCGAAGTCATCACATCAGGCAGAATAAAATCAAGTCTTTGTTTTCTCTATTCCATTTTTTTTTTCATCTAAGAGTTAATGAGTTCCCCTGGGTTTAAGGAGATTTGTAATGGATTTTCAAATCCTTGCTATTATTATTTTTATTATAATGCTGGATTATTAATACCAAGCTACAAATGTCACTCAATATGCAAAACGAGGTGATAAGTACCCCTTGGCTTTTAAGAAGTACATTATATAAGGAGTCTATTAGCAGAATAATCTCAGGTTATAGCCAGCTCTCTAAAGACCTGGCAAATAAGGTTTTAAAATCGAGGCACTTGCAGGTCATTGTAACAACTGAATTGGTAAAACATATTAGAATCCCAGCATAATAAGTGTCCCTTAGAGAATAGTGACAAATTGTATTAATATTGTATTTCCGAAAAAAGTAAAAAAAAAAACAAGACTCAGTTGAGGTTGAAAGTACTATCGTCCAGCGATATCAATGCAGAAATACACAGCGTCTGGGCATGGTACTCAGGTGTCAGGCTGGACGGGACCCTGGGTCCCTAAAGCACGGGTCATCACCGGATGGCCTCTCCCCGGCATTCCCAACAAGGAGTCAGTGGGAAATCGGGAAGGACCAGGAGAGAACCTGCAGGGCTAACCTGGTGACTGTGAGGCACTGAGGGTGGAGAGTGTGGAGTCAGCGACAGGTGCAGGCTCCGCGTGCAGGGCTGCTGCCCGCACAGGACGTTGACTGCTGATGGATGAGCTGCTTCGGAGGGGAGGAAAAATCTCTGGACTCGCAGACTTACTGTAAGCCCGTGACGCTGTCATTTGCCTCAATTAGCTCCAATCACGAGGACACAATGAAAAGGGATAGAAAGTGACTTCGGACCTACACTATGTCCCAAAGTGCTCATGCCTCATGAATGTGGGGGCGATTTCCCATTCAGTGAACGGTAACATCTGCCAGCAGATATGGGAGGGTGCTAACGCAGCGCAGGGACAGGAAAGTAACAAGAGCAGTGCAAAAATAAAATAAAATATTAAGCACAACTTTGTGCATTCAAAAGTGTGTTTCCTCCTGCAATAACATGAAGAAAGTCGTGTGTGTGTGTGTGTGATCCATCTATATGTAATCCAAACCTGTGATCGTTTCGTTTTAACCTTAATTTTTCATTATCTAATATAGTCACACAGTTTAAAATTCAAAAGATAGGAGAAGCAATCAGGAAATTCATCTTTCGGAAATGTTTTCAGATGGAATTCATTACACAAGATGGTCAGGCTCCTGACTTTAGAATCACACTTCAGTTTTTTGCTTGTTTGTTTTTACGAGGAACAACATTCCCCAGATTAATCACCAGCTACCACTAAGAATCATCCCAACACTGAGCCTCAAACAGAGGCAATTAATTCACAGACCTTTGGGCTGGAACGACTTTGAACGACATCCACGAGGAGAACTCCAAACTCTTTTGAGCAAGGAGCACATCTCTGGTCCAGGATTCAAATTTTCTGGAGTTTTCTGCATGAGTTTGAAGATTCAGGCAACAGCTGTCGTGAGATTTACAAATTTAGCCTTTGGAAAAAACCAATCATGCCATGAATTCAATTAACTGCCACTGGTATTGCATTATCCACTGAATTACTGATTTTTTGGATGACCATTTTAATTGCTGAAATAAGAGTAAAAAATACTCTGTGGCTTTTTATATGCTCCAGGGAAATGAAGTGCCAAGACAATTATTCAGACAATTCATGTCAAAATAGGATTCTGACCTAAATTGTTGACTTTATCATGGCTTACAACAGCAGGAAATTGTGGCAGATATCCACCTGCATTAATTTATAAAGTTTTGCTCCTATGTGTGTAATGTGCAAGCATAGTGGTCCCTTTGGTTATACACTTACTTTGTCTTTCCTCTTCTCTGTGTTCAATGAAATCCCACAATGGAAAAAGAATCATTCCTAAGGGTCATTTAGAAATGTGTTTTCAGGGGCGCCTGGGTGGCACAGTCGTTAAGCATCTGCCTTCGGCTCAGGGTGTGATCCTGGCGTTCTGGGATCGAGCCCCACATCAGGCTCCTCTGCTGGAAGCCTGTTTCTTCCTCTCCCACTCCCCCTGCTTGTGTTCCCTCTCTTGCTGGCTGTATCTCTCTCTGTCAAATAAATAAATAAAATCTTTAAAAAAAAAAAAAAAAGAAATGTGTTTTCACTGAAGAACAAGGGAACTGGGTGGGGTGGTGGGGGGCGATATATATTTTATACATACGTGTGTGTGTGTGTACACACATATACTTTTATATTATATATAATATATTTTTGTATTATATATATTATATATAATATACTTTCATATTACATATATATAATATACTTTTAAAAACAAAAGCAGGTATTCATCTTAACTGACTTCTAGAAAGGCTGAATACAAATTGTATGAGTTTTTAATGCCTTAAAAGATGATTTTTTTAAAGATTTTTTATTTATTTATTTGACACAGAGAGAGACAGCCAATGAGAGAGGGAACACAAGGAGGGGGAGTGGGAGAGGAAGACGCAGGCTTCCAGCGGAGGAGCCTGATGTGGGGCTCGATCCCAGAACGCCAGGATCCCCTGAGCTGAAGGCAGACGCTTAACGACTGCGCCACCCAGGAGCCCCTGAAAGACTCAATTGCAGGCACTTAAATACCGTTATTTTTAACAATAGTAATTTTATTTCTGCTATAAGTCCCTGACAAAACCAGGAGAATTTTGCAGAGGAAATTTTGTCCTTGCTATCTGAACTACATTATATGATGAAACTTTTCTAAGACCGGAAGGCTAAGTAACTTTGTTTTTTTTAATATTTTATATTTATTTATTTGACACAGAGAGAGAGAGCGCGCGCACGCACACGTGCGCGGGCGCAAGCTGGGGGAGGGGCAAAGGCAGAGGGAGAAGCAGGCTTCCAGCTGAGCAGGGAGCTCAATGCAGGGCTCCATACAGGGCTCGATCCCAGGACCCCAGGATCACGACCTGAGCTGAAGGCAGATGCTTCACCAACTGAGCCACCCAGGCGCCCCAAGGATAAGTAACTTTAAAGACCACCTTGATTTCTACAACTTTATGCTTCGCGGACTTTGACATTAGACAGAACCAAGTTCAAATCCAGACTCGGCAGATTTCAGGATAACATTGAAAAGCTTTCTAAACCTCTCTTAGCTTCATTTAATTCAACAATAAAATGAAATGAATAGTACGAACCTTAGTGTGGAGACTCGGTTCAATTAGGAATAGGATTAAATGGGATAAGGGGATTATATGAAAATGAGAATAACTCCTTTCGTGGAAAAACTAAATTATATAAGGGAATTCTAATGAATCACAACGTAAGGGGGTTGGAGATATTATGCCTTCTGACCAGCCCCTGTATCAGCCAGGATGAGCTGGGTCATGCTGCAGGAACAAAGGAACCCCCAGTCTCTGGGGCTAGGCGCACAGCTTTCGTTTTTCACTTTCTGGTTCCACTGATGTTTGGGTTCTGGTCTGGAAGGGCTCACAGAGCCTGGAGATCAGCTGAGGGGATAGAACACAGCCCTTGGAGCTTGACCGCCTGGGTTTCTACCCCTCACCCACCCTTTTTCTGTTCTGTGACCTTGGAAATTGACTAAACTTCTCTGAATCTGGTTATATTATCTATAAAGTGGGGAAAATAAAAGAACTTACCCTCCTCATTGGTTGGGAGGAATAAGTAGCAAATGCACTCACTGCCTGGCACAGAGGAAATGCCACATGCGTGCTGGAGGTTGCTATTCTTTAGCTTTACAACAACACAGCCTGCGTCTTTTAATCACAAGAATGACTTTCTGTTAACGCATTTACTCGGCACCTTTGGCCTACACTTTAGGGTAGACTTGTGACAGTGGGAACCATCAACTCTCCTCTCAACTTCAAAGTGAGTTTTCTGCCGTTTCTCTGCCAGCCTCTGTGCAAAGAGAAAGAGGATTGGTGCTGGGATCGGGCCACAGCGGCGTCCAATCTCAGCTCTGCTACCAACAAGGGGGGCAGCTTTAGGCAGATTAGGAAATTCCTGTCATTCTGTGTCCTCGTCCATAAACAAGGGTAGGGTAAAGCTATGGTAAAGAATAAATCTGAAATTGCATGTAAAGGGCTTATTGTCACGCGTGGAACATGTAAATCCTCAACAAATGTAGATATTAATAGTATTATTAACATCCACATTATTGAAATAGATCCCTCCATTCAAGACCCTGATCAAGAGATCCATTTTACAAAGCATTCTCCAAAAACCTATATAAATTCCTGATTCTCTGATGGCTCACTTACTTGATGCGTGTCCTAGAGTTGGGTCCCTTATTATTTATCAATAGCCTGTGGTAATAAGTGCATTGTTTCTTTATCTTAAATGGATTAGCCAGGATCTAATCTTCTTAAAGAGAAGCCCAACTGCACACAGAGTAAACAGACCGTAGGTGTTAAGACAGTAGCTGCAGGGTTTTGGGGTTTTTTTCTAATTGACAAGCCCTTTTTATGGATCTATGTTGTGCAATCGAAAATAACAATGTCAACAACGGTAATAAGAGCTAGTATTCTTGGGGCGCCTGGGTGGCGCAGTTGTTAAAGAGACTGCCTTCGGCTCAGGGCGTGATCCCGGCGTTATGGGATCGAGCCCCACATCGGGCTCCTCCGCTATGAGCCTGCTTCTTCCTCTCCCACTCCCCCTGCTTGTGTTCCCTCTCTCGCTGGATGTCTCTATCTCTGACAAATAAATAAAATCTTAAAAAAAAAAAAAAAAAGAGCTAGTGTTCTTGAGCGCTGGCTTTGGGCCTGGGATCTCACGATCCTTGCAATATATCCCAGCAGCAACACTGGAAAGCTGGTGCATAGCAGTTACAGTTTTCTGCCGCGAATTTAGTGGCTTATGCCAACAATGCCTGGGTCTTGTAAGCGTATCTGTGGCTTTACTGCTTAGGGTTTCTGCAGGTCTAGCCTGCACTTACACATGCGGCTGCACTTAGCTAGCCGGTTGGCCAGACGCTGGGCTGCCCTGGAACAGCTAGGCTCTGTGCCTCTCTTTCCAGAAAGGGTTCCTGCCAAGCCTCTTCGCCCAATGGAAGCTTCTGAGCACCATCCCCGCCCTGCGCAAACTCACACGGTGCTTGCGGGTTCTGTTTGCCGGCTTCACGTGCTTGGATGACTGGTTGGCCAAAGAAAGCCCGGGCGACGCCTGCATTCAATGGAGAAGAGCAATTCCAACAGAAGGACTGATGCGCCGGGCGGTTCCTGCAGACATCTATCAAGGGGGCAATCCCACCGAATCCCAGGATCATGGGTATTAAGTATCTCGCCCAGATCATACAGCTGGCGGGTGATAGCACAGAATTTGAGCCCAACGTGGCTCATTTCATATTATTCTTAGTTCCAGTAAACTAGTAATCAATTGGCACTTTTTTTTTCTATTGGAATTTTATTTGGATGAAGTCAACCAAGAAACGAGATAAACCCACAACTTGACTTTCCGCTGTGTCTCTCCTACCACAAGCATGAGAGGCACTACGGCAGAGAGCTGCATTTGCTACCCCAAAACCATTCAAGTCACCGTCCTTTGCTTCCTCCACTATAGAGATCGGAAAGCTGATTCCAAGCCTCCTTTGCGCAGGGGCGCTGACATGTGGCAAAGTTCTGGATTTTGAGGTGTAGGTCGATTTCTCCCAGGAATGGGAGGAGTATACTTTCCAAATATGTTTAAAAAAAGAAAGAAAGGGGGAAAAAAAGATAGAAAGTTTCTTCAAGAGAAAGGCTTGGTCTCTTCTTTTCTTTTTAACAGCTTTATTGAATTATAATTGATAACTCAATTATAGAATTGATTACCATCAGGGTAATGGATATACTTATCACCTCCATAGTTTCCTGGTGTCCCAGTTCATTCTTTCCTTCCTTCCCTCCTTCCTTCCTTCCCTCCTTCCTTCCTTCCCTCCTTCCTTCCTTCCGTCTTTCTTTCCTTCTTTCTTTCTTTCTTTCTTTCTTTCTTTCTTTCTTTCTTGTTGTTAGAAGAACACTTAACAGAGATCTACTTCTGACATTCTTCAGTGCACGACGTGGTCTTGCTGACTACAGGGACAATGTTAGGCAGCAGGTCTCTGGAGCTCACTTATCTTACATAACTGAAATGTTATGCCTGTTGAACAACAATCTCCTGCCCTTTCTCTAAACCTGAACGTGGAGCTGCCTGCCCTGGCAGCAAGCGTCCTAGAACCTTGAGAATAAAAAGTACAAAGCAGAGATGATGGATCACAAACCAAAGAACGATACTAGGTCTTTGGAGATGTTACTAAGATGCTGCTGTAGCCCCAGATCCTCCTTGTTGGCCCTCATTCTTATGTGAACTGAATACAGTGTCAATCGTGACCATCTCTATGAATTGTACTCTCTGTAACTTGCACCGGAATATAATTCCACCTGCAGGAAGATGTGCGGAGTCATTTCAAGAGAGCGAAGTTGACAATACAGTAGTTTTTCAAGCAATTAACTAAAGAAACAATCAAAGCAGAACGTTTGTAAGTCCACAATCTTGACCATTTTGCAAGTGCCAGTTTGGCCTTGCTGAGGAAAGACATGGTGGCCAAAATCGCTGAAACGGTTAAATCATTGCTTCTCTCTCCTTTGCTTCTGGAGCCCGAGCTGAAGGCATCCGAGAGGTGGGGCTGCCCAAGGAGCTTGCGATGTGGCCTTTAAACCCACATGTTGCAATTTAATGAAATAACGTCAGAACAGTTTTAAAAAATGTATTTGCAAAGTTCAGATAGAAACCCACTAACATCATGGATAATAAATTTCCAAACATTACTTTTGAATAAGTAAAAGATCCCTAATATGTCGTCCAAACAAAAAATCATTTTTATAATTTAATAGAAAGGTAACTCATGAGTCAAAACTACATCAAGCAGGTTAAATGAAGCTCGCCGTCATTTTAGGCCAGAAATGCAAATGAAAGAGCTTTCGGATTATTTTACGACATACACACTCTCTCTATGAGAACAATTAAAAGTGTTAATCCCTGGTCACTTTAGCAGGAACGGCTTTATTTTCTGATCAAGTCCAGGTTATTGCTGTTAATTGAAAATCTTGCTTTTGCACTCAATAATGCGGCCGCAACTGAAGAGGTCAGCTCCTTTCTTCAACATTAATTTCATGCAGAATGAAGAAAGAACACCAGGAGAGCAGAAAGAAATCATTTTTGGTTCAACCGGTATTTTCCCCTCTTTTTCTAAGAAGAGATTAAATGATTTTAAAGGAAGGGTGCAGGATGAAACCCTGGTCAAGTACTACAGAATTTAATGGGATTTTAATTCTATCGGTAAAACACCTTCCCTTCAAAGACAATTAAAGTGCGCCTCTCGTAGGATTTGGCTCGTGCCGTTCTATGTTATGTCCACGTGCCAGTTGAAGGGCAGAAGTGACACTCTGGATCGTTCCAGGAGAAAATAAACAGCTCTCAGATCTCAAAATAGCCAGAGGTGCGTGCAGAATATTCCCAATATTTCTTTGCCAATCCTGAAACCGAAGTAAAAACAAACCATTTCAGCCTACCAGGTACCACTTGGCTTACCAACTGGCAGGCCAGTTGATCAATCAACAAATATTCCTTTTCATAGTGTTAGGGATGTGTTTGGCTGTTAGGCAAGGGGGACACATATGTACACGACCCCTCACCGGAGTCCTCACGGCAAGGCTTCTACTCAAGGTGGGCGGGTAAGAACGCACACACCGTGGGAGATCCCAGAGCACGAGGGAGCAGAGGCAAAGGGGCAGAACCATGGCCAGGGCCCTCCTTGTATCAGTGGTTGAAGATGCCTTGTCTTAGCATGGGCCACGGTAATGGAACAGCACAGGTGGGCTGCTTAAATCACAGCTATTTCCCATACCTCTGAAGGCCAGGAGTCCAAGATCAAGGTGGCTGCACGGCCAGGTTCTGGGGACAGCTGTCTTCCTGACTTGTAGACTGCCGCCTTCTCACTGTGTCTTCACATGGTGGAGGGAGAGAGAGCTCCCTGCTTGTCTCTTCCTCTTCTGACAAGGACACCAGTGCTATGGGATCAGGGCCCCACCCTGATGACCTTGTTTGACTTTAGTTACCTCCATAGAGAGCCCATCTCCAAACACAGTCATGGTGGGAATCAGGGCTGCAACACGCACATTTTGGGGGGACATAATTCAGTCCACACCTGTCCCACGGGCTGGAGGAGGGCAGGAAAGAGCCGGGCCAGTGACTCTGAGGCTGGGACCCCTCCTTCCGAGGCAGGAGGTCCAGGCCCTTCAGAGACCACGACTGTCACATTGCAGGCACCCAACCATCAGAGTCTGACTTCCACGGGCCCCCCCCCAGAATTTGTTCTCGTGCCCTTGACAGGCCTTTGCTTTTCATCCAAACAATTAAAAATGATTAATTAAATGGGAGTTAGAATTCTCTGTCTTCACACACACATGTGATATCCGAAGACAGCACGGTTAGTTAAAAGCTACTAGAAATGACATTTCTGTTGACTTTCTTTATTATTTGACGGCTCCCCATAAGAGATCTCCTACAGAGGCTGACGTACGCACCGAACACAGAAGGGATTCTTCCCCTCAGCTCCCCCCGACCAAAATAACACGCTTGTGAGAGCTCATGGTGTAACCCGAGCGCTTAGAGTATAGCCCGGGACGCCCAGCTCCGGCTCTCTGGCTGGCGGGAAGGGTGGCTGGCTGCACGGTGGCTCGTCTGCCCCTGAACACCTTCTGGCTCAAGCGCCCAGGAAGAGCATCGTCTGCCCTTATACGGAAAACAGCTTTGCTTGCTGACTTGAAATGTTGTCTTCGGGCTGCTCTTGGCCCACCGTGCTCAACAGTGAAACCCCAGTGCTCAGATATTCATTGAGTAAAATAATAGAGAAGTGTGTCAGTGGGATTTGAATACCCTGAGACAAGTGGGAAAGATTTTCGTGAGAAAAGTGACATTTTCGAAGCAGCATTTGAGGACCCATCTGGCCGTCATGTGAAGCATTCACGAGAACTGGAGGGAGGCGTGTGGCCCAAGGAAGAGGAAGTTGGAAGTACAGATGGGCCTGACATAAGGAGGGCCAAAAATAGGACGGTGGCCGTGGGGACGGACAGATCTGAGGGTCGCTGTGAAGGCAAAGGCTCTTTAGGTCTTTGGAAAGGGAAAGTGGTGGGGTCAGGAAGGGAAGAGAACGTGCCTTCGGGACCTCAGTCTTAGGGTTTGGGAGAGAGAGGTCACCATTCGCTGCAGGAGAGGAGTGAGGGCTTACCTGCTGCCTCGGCGGTTCCGGTCACAGGAAGTCTGATTCCCAGAAAGTTCTACCACCTGCAAGGCCATGTAGCGCAGAGAGGGTCAGGAGGGAGTCCAGACTCCACCTGGGTGGACCAGGCACCAGGACATGACCCATTCTGTGCGGCCTTATAAGTCAGACTCTGAGAATCCAGAGGAGCAGAGACCCGGACAGGCCAGCACGGTCCCTGAGCCCTGCCCCGACTTCTGTTCTGAACGGCCAGCTGAGGCGACACCAGCCTCTTTCTGGGCTGTGCTTTGACATTCCCTTCTAACCAACTTTCAAACCCATTTCTTTATCGGTTTGGGTTAAAAGGAACTCTTGTAGAAAAGCAGATCAAAGTAGAGTGGTCCAATTTATAAAAGAGATCGATGAGGGAGAGGGAGCTGGGACACACAGCATCCCACCTGCCAGGCTAGGTCTTAGCCTCCAGCTCGATGGCTCCACAGTCTCAGATTCCAAACGCAGAACGATCCGACTGTTGTCTGTTCGCAGGGAAGGAGAGAACTACAACGCGACAGATCTCTTCTGGGCCCTGAACTATCTGAAATTACCCCCACCCTGAGCCTGCAACCCAATATTTAGATCAAGTTCAGTGGGAGGATTCATTACAAAACATAGGAGGTAACTTCGAAAAAAAGAGTGGATTTCCAGGGACTAAAAATTCCAATAGCCTTTTCTTAGGAAACCAAGAGGAGGAAAGAACCACTAATAAAAATACTTGTTAGGAGGGCCCGTGCAGAGATCCTGCAGCAAGATCTCTGTCCCCTGGGCAGATATTTGGAGCTGCTTTTCCAGGAGTGGTGGCAGGTTTTGCTGTGACCCAACAGTTCACTTTTGCAAAGTGGTTGGCCAACATTCTGGAATGTAGTCTATGGCTATTCAATGAATTCTTTCCTCTGAGCAAACAAGCTGGCTACAGAGGTACAGTACACACGGTCTCTTATTCCCATTAGCAACCCCAAACAAGCAAACGGCCTACCCAAACAGTAGAAAAGGCTAGGTTATTTTTAAATGTGCTCAATTTAACGTGTTTCACAATTTGTGATTTCCCAACCACAAAAAGAATTGTACAACTGTTAAAATTACGCGAGAATTCAGAAGAAGGGATACCAAGTAGGAGAAGAGGCAACAGAGGGCAATTCACACATTGTAAATGAATGGAAATAACGAAATCCTATTTCGAGAGCCTACTTCCATTTTTGTAAAGTCCTAGTGAAGATCCAGTCGAGGAAGAAAAGAGTTATGAGTTTTGGTGAGGAATGCACTCATCTGATGTTTTTCTCCCAAGAGGCTTCTTGTATTTTTAAAAATAAGTATGTTCCAAACTAACTTTGAGGAATGTGTTTGTAAAGACAGCTTTGATTATAAAGCACAGGAGATTACAGCAAGGCAGAGAGAGGAGGGTTCTTGGGTTCCCAGGACGGCACTGCCTGCTGAATGGGTTCAAGCCAACAGGACGCGGCTGGAAATCCCACAGTCCCCAGTCCCGGTACAGTCGTGACGTCCCTAGATACAGAGTGGGGGCGTCCAGCGCTGGCCCACAGATGTCCCACACAGAT
This sequence comes from Ailuropoda melanoleuca, assembly GCF_002007445.2. Taxonomy (NCBI): domain Eukaryota; kingdom Metazoa; phylum Chordata; class Mammalia; order Carnivora; family Ursidae; genus Ailuropoda; species Ailuropoda melanoleuca. The sequence goes on along the minus strand of NC_048232.1, from coordinate 3,450,389 downwards.
GTCCAGCATCACCAGTAAAAATACATCTGGTGGAAAATAAAAAGAAACTTTGCTTTAAGTCCCCATTTTTATTTTCAGTGTTCAATCGTCATGACACCTGATTTCCACAAGCTTTCCAGGAGCACTTTCTTCTGAAATCCACAGTTGTCATGTAGTCAAGGGTAGAAATGGCCCTGGCTTTTAAAGTCTGACATGATTTCGTAATAAAATTTCCTTGTCCATAGACCTGATAACCGGGCGAGCCAATGTCACGGTCAGCCTTGCTTTAAAAAGACTGGCCACGCATTCCCTGAAGGAAGCATGGCTTACCTGGGTGATAGTCATTTCTCCAACAGCCCCTTTCATCTGTAAATGAGGAAATGAGTCAGCTTTACTAAGTGTTACCTCATCATCGGTGTGTTACTCAGCAGGAATAGGGACATATTTTGTTACTCACGCAAGCCTGGTATCACCGAGAGTCCAGGTCCTGTTGTTACCTCCTCTTCAAACAAGTCCAGGTTCTGTTCGAGATCTTAACTGTGTCTCGGATTGGAAAAGCGCCCGGCCGGTCACAAGATTGCGTGACTCATTGTAACTGCTCAACTCGAGCTAAGCACAGAGCTAAAAGAACAAAATTGGCGCTGTGATGTCATCCCTTCTCTATGTAGCTTTAACATAGCTAAGATACAGAGACTGTTGAGTAAAGACACAAAGCTTTCCAATGCGAAGAATGTGTCTCAAAGGCTTAGGAAAGCAAACATTCTGGGGTTATGTTTGATTACAAACACGAGACCTGCTCCGGGAATCTGGGTGTGTGGTCTGGCTGATAGGAAGTATTCCACAGGGTTTTAAGATCTATGAACTGCTCACCTGGGTTGATCAAAGTTTAACCCAACTGAAACGTGTGGGGTTTCAATCACCATTTTGTCTTTAGAACAGACTGAGAAGGGTCCTCATTTAGGATGATTTAAAACCTTCAAAAATAATGAGAGTTCCTTAATGTGCCTCACAATCAAGGAAAATAGAAAGTGTTTGAAAGTGTGGGGATCATCAGTAACTTCTCTTTTTTCCTATCCTTTTATAATTATTTAATGAGCACGCATTGCTTTTACAGTGACAAAAATTAAGGGGAAGGAAATGTTTCCAGCTTCCTGAGAGCTCACTCTGTAAGATGAAAAAACCCAAAAGCCAAAACAAACGGAGTTAAGTACGTTGACAGCAACCTCATATCTTGTTGATACCTTTCATGATGATGTTAGTAAAACTGCATGACCCAAAATGAGATCACTGTTTACCTAACTACACTACTGGTCCCACAACAGCCCCTTCGGCTATTGTAATGCCAGCAGCAATCTCTTCTAAGAACTTGAATCACTCCTTTTGGTAAAAGGCAGCCAAGATGAAAGAAGTATTTTTTTTTAAAGATTTTATTTATTTATTTGACAGAGACAGAGACAGCCAGCGAAAGAGAGAACACAAGCAGGGGGAGTGGGAGAGGAAGAAGCAGGCTCCCAGCAGAGGAGCCTGATGTGGGGCTCGATCCCATGGCGCCGGGATCACGCCCTGAGCCGAAGGCAGACGCTTAACCGCTGTGCCACCCAGGCACCCCGAAAGAAGTATTTTTAATTAGGCTGATGATACCACTTCCTCGGGATGGCTTCAGCTGGAAAAAATTGGAGAACACAAGCAGGGCAAAGAGCGTTGCATTTGGGAAAGGTTTGGTATCATGTGAAAAGTTATGTTTCTTTCAAATTTAGCACATCATGGTTCAGCTTCCTTTCTACCCCCAGCATTGTCTGTCTGCATGGGGGAGGTCCTATGAAAATATAGAAGCTTTGTCAGGCTCTAAAGAGGAAGTCAAGTATTGTGATAAGATGGCATATCGCGCTCTCTGACCCCCAACGCATACAGTGTATCTTTGAAGAAACTTGCTTCCCCACCCATGGTCCTGCTGGTTTCATGAAGGCTGCAGGGTTAAAATCATGTGTGTCTGTCACTGCATTGTTCATAAGTGCAAATATCACTTATGTAAGAACCTTTCAGCGCTCAATTTTGCAGTCAGAAGGAGTTCTGTGAAATCTTAGAGCCCAGCCCTGGGGACAAGGCTGGTGTCCGGAACTCTGGATGCCTGTGCCCACATCTGGGGTTCTCCTCACCATGCGCCTCCCTGCTGCAAGTGTCATTGCAGTGCCTCATCTCATCTGTCATCATCATCCTGTGTCCACAGCCTAGTATTGATCATTTTAACCTCGAGTGATCACTAGGAGACATATCTCATCAGAAACAAAGGCTGGCATCTTTAAAGGCCAAGACCAGGTTTACAGACAGTAACAAAAATAAATATATGGACCCCCTAAAATGATTCTTAAACAGATCGTTTCCCCTGGATGTCCTTCTAGGCAGGTTTCAATAGTAATGACCAGATACGCATGCTCATCAATGATTTGCATTGCTCTGAAGAACTACAAAACTCGGGCCGTGGCTCTTTTACCGAATCTTATCTTACCCTCGGAAAAACTTCATTCTAAGGGTGAAACTGACCATGCGACTTTATTTTTTCTTGCATCTTGTTTAAAGTCTCTCTCTTATGCTAGGCTCCCATACCAAGATTTTCCCCACAATGTCACGGTTTAAATCTGGTTTAGCCAGGCTGCAAAAGGACTGCATCGGTCAGAAGTGCTCCTCCCCTTTAGATGCTGAGAAGTCCCAAACACCCCAACTTCTCGGGGCTGCCCCTACTCGCTCTCACCGATTGTGCACTCTGTCCTCCTCTAAAGTCAGGCGTGCACACGAACTATCCTCATCTTCCCTGAGACAGGCGATACGCTCATTGGAACCAGAGAAACTCCCAAGTGCATTAACATTTCAACCAGGAGATGCCGAACACAAATAGGGACCCTCACTCACCAGAGCAGGAAGCCCCCCCACAGCTTCTTCTGCCCCTTGAACAAACCCTTATATACTTTCTGAATCAAAATAAAATTAGTAATCTGACACTTGATTTTTCCAGATTAGCAATTTTACATATGTATGAAATGGCTCACACAGCTATAAAATTTAAATGAAATATACTATGCTTTCAATAATTTGATTCCAGCAAACTGGAAACCCATTCCAATGGAGGAAACCTGTTGAAAGACACAGAAAACATAAAATTCCTCGTGGCTCTGGTAGCCAGTAAAACTGGATCGCCAAGAAGAGGGAACCTGATTGTCGTCACAGGTACATTCCTCTGGTTTTATTACCCCTCAGTAAAACCGAACATATGACACAATCCCAGCTGACACTTTCTCCCTGGTCCTGGTCATGCCCACCAGCATCTTTTCCTTGACAAGGGCTGGTATTTTTATTATTCAATAACAGTTGGTGCAAGATATTGAATGTCTTGCTCCGTTTTTGTTGATTGCATAAATAAAAAAAAGATATTGAAGATTTACATATAAATATTTATACACATGCATTTAATTGACACTTTGGGTCACATTCTCTAAGTATTTGGTATGCCAATTATATGAATGAGTGCGAATTTTAAAAAAAATGAGAAAAAGAAAGAAGAAAGAGATTTGCCCCCCAAACAAGTAAAAAGAGAGGTTAATGTCTACAGGGAATTCCAGTTAACAAATTCTCTAAAAATTAAATTGCTATTTCATAAAAGCTACTGATATAGTTCATTTTACTCAGTAGGAAATTGTTTGATTCAGGAAATTTTAAGTGAAATTACCAAGAATCTCTATGGCAACTTTTCTAGATTCAGGCTGCCTTATATGTTTTATTGTCATTGTTTCAGTGAGTATGGAACAGAGAAAAGTTTATATACATAAATATGTATAGTTATATTAATACTGTATTAATTCATATTTAAAAATACATAATTTTAAAAATATGTATATTTACTACATATATTTTACTATATATAAGACATATGTAAAGTTATATCTACCCTGTATGTTATATCCTTATGTATTACACGTAATTATACACAGTTACACACTCACACACACATATACACATACAGAGAGAGATGTCGGCTCTTCTCCCTGTCTTGAGTTAAAGATAGTACCATAACTATCATTCTGTATTTCAAGAAACACCATTCTATCGTGCTATGACACCAGTTAAATATTGTGTAATTATTTTTTTAGTATGCTTGAGACATCTGATCATTATTGATCTCTTTCCAAGTATCTTAACATCAAGATCAAACAAAACTGAGGAGAAGCAATGATCTAATTTCTGTCTGATATAGGGCTGACTCTTATCTAGTCATTTTGGGGTGAGAAAGTTGATCCCAAGCAACGCTGTACATCTTTGGTTTTTGGAGCACGTGGAGCTCATATAATTAAGGACTCTGAGGTTTCTATAAATTAAAACCTGGGTAAAGACATAACCAAGGCAAGGAACAATCAGTGTCTTCAAGTAGTTACTCCCAAGCAATGAGTTTCATACCCCAGGGGGAGATGGTCCGAATCTATGAATCACTTGGGAGTTGTAAAAAGTTAAGTCACAGAAAGCATGCTTTTCTCCACCTCCCCTTCTTATGAATTTTCTTAGCAGGATTAAAAAATATTGATATTTAGGGCACCTGGGTGGTGGAGTCGGTTAAGCATCTCACTCTTTGTTTCAGCTCAGGTCATGACCTCAGGATCCTGGGATCGAGCCCCATGTAGGGCTCCATGCTCAGCATGGAGTGTACTCAAGATTCTCTCCCTCTGCCTCTGCCTCTCCCACTCCTGCTTACTCTCTCTCTCTCAAATAAACAATTCTTTTAAAAAGTTGATATGAATAAATACAGTGCGTGAGGTAGATTTGTCCTAGAACCCACGACATCCGTAAAACAGACTTATCCAGTCACATGTCTGGCTTAACAATAACTAGATCGTGTTGGAAATAACACACTCACCATATTCCATTTCTAATTAAAAAAACAAGAGCCTATGGACTCTGCGAAACAAACTGAGGGGTAGGAGGAGAGGGTTGGGAGATGGGCTAGCCCAGTGATGGGTAGTAAGGAAGGCACATATTGCATGAAGCACTGGGTGTTTTACGCAAACAATGAATCATGAAACATTACATCAAAAACTAAGGATGTACTGTATGGTGACTAACATAACATAATAAAAATTTTTAAAAATAAATAAAAATTTTAAAATTTTAAAAAATAAGAGCCTCTTTGATATTTGATCTATCTAACGACTACATCTGGTGAGGCTATTACGACACTGATAAAGAATTCTAGGGCCATCACACATCTCAAAGCAATTTAGTCGTCCAGCAGCGAGGTACAGACTTTAAACTGCAGGTTCTTGGTCATGGGAAGAAGTAGCCCAGTTTTTAAAAAGAAAATAGTCTATTTGGGCAGCCCATGTCATCTCAGATACAAACCCCGGGCAGCTGATGGAGGTAAAGCAGGGGTAATGAGGAGGAACAGGGCGGAGCCGGGGCCGTAGTGAATGCGTTGGGCATGAGCACAACCTTCATTCATGAGTTTATCAAGAGAGATGTCCTCGAGTGACTTAGAACCCACAGTACGTAAACAGTCTTCATGCACAAGGGTCTGCCTGAAGGGTTAATTGAAGAATGTGATTTGCGTACTCACACTGCCTATGCGAATTTCCATGGGAAATCGGATGTCACACTAAGGAGGTGGTTCTCCTCCACGGGCCTGAAAAAATGAAACACCTGGTTCCTTCAAGTGTTGGCCATATTTGATCTGAATTAAGTTCAAATCTTTCTATGTTATGAAAAGTTAGATGAGCAGATAAAGGAGTCGATCTTAGAAGCATCACTGTATGAGAATGTGAACTGAAGAGTTAACACTGGCCAGTAAATACTGGTTTATACAATTTGAAAACCCTACTGATTAGCACAGGCCCATCACACCCAAAAAGAAAATAAGAGACCTTGAGGAAAGAAGAAATACGGATAATAATGAAAATATTATTTAAAATCTTTCCGATTGCTAATGTCTGTAAGGATAACTGTAATGTCTATTGAAATGTTTTCAAGGGCAGGTCAGCGGGGAGAAAAATGTGCTTAATGGTCATATACAAAATAAATAAATGAAAAATAATAAAAATTTAAAAATCATATGCAGTGTTTGAGATATTATCTCAGGCATATTTCTATGTCAAGAATTAGGAGTCCCTACTAATCTCCAATGAACAATAAGATCCGTTAATGCAATGTTTTTGTAAGCCAGAAATCATGGTAATTAATTATTTGGCATATCTAAAATAATCCCCCAAAGCCCAGTTCAATTCAATTCAACAGCTATGGCTAGCTCAATACCAGAGTTGACTATTTTGAGTGTTTCATTAACCCAGATATGTCTCAAGAAATGAAAGAGAAGGAAGAAAAAATGTCTACAACTAAGTAACCCTAGGGGCCGATTAGACAATAATGTGTTAAGATTACCAAGTAAAACAGTTATTACACTATTGCAAACAACAAATCTGCCTATTGTACTGAACATTCCACTTAAAAAAAACCACACTCACAAAGAAGCAGTAAGGAGAAAGTTATTTTGTAAATGATATCAAAACTGTTTTTCATCCTTGGTTATCACGCAGCTTAAAACCCAGGGACCACTATGGATGAAAATATTCAGACAATGCTGTATCCAAAGTCATTCTAAGGAGACAATGTTGGCAAACAAAAACTAAAATGTGAGTTCTACAGCACCTTCAACACAATCATCTAGGGAGCTTGTAAAAAAGCAGACTTCTGCGCCTTTTCCCAAAATGTCGTCAAGTATGTCTCTGTGTGCACCTTAGCCTCCCAGGTGACTGGGAATTTGAGGACCACACAGTGGGATTTCCCTGCAAGAGTTTGGGGCTCTCGCTCCATGTACATCTATGTTTCCTTTGAGACAGCGTGTGTTTGTGTGTACTTATTCTCTAAAAATGTTCTGTATATATATACCAAAAAGTTAATAATTTTATTCCTAATCTTTGTGAACTTTTTTTTTTTAAGCAGGCTCCACGCCGAATATGGAGTCCAATGTGGGGCTTGAACACAATGACCCTGAGATCAAGACCCAAACTAAGATTAAGAGTCGGATGTTTCACCGACGGAGCCACCCACAAGCGCCCCAGGCTTTGTGATCTTTCAAATAACACAATGTTATTACTATCTATTATTACTTAATTTAGCTTAAATGATACATCATTATTATTATGTTATGATTATTGTGCACACATACAAAGATGGATGGATGGATGGATGGATGGATGGATAGGATGGATAGGATAAATAAAAATATAGGTAGACACAGAGATAAAATTTGATGTAGATATAAGTAATGATAATCTTCAGATTATAAACTTCCTGGAGGTGGATATTATGTCTGTCTTGCCATCCTGTTCCCAACATCTAGCAAAATGCCTTGCACGTGTCTAGTAATCACTAAGTATCTTGCAGTGAATAGTGTTATATGTATAGTACTGTTACACATTTCAACCATTCTAACGTGAGATTCAAGTTGTTCTGGAATCTACACAGAACATCATCTAGAAAACCTGCTATCCTGTGCAATCCTGAGGGACTTTCTGGATTATCAACCTGCACTCCCATTCTTCATTGGCTGAGGCACCGTGGACTCTCCTGGATGGGCTGTGGGGTTGGGAACAGTGCTTTACCGAGGGCTATCCCATGTATCAGCTCCACTTTACTGTAAGCCTGATACCAGCACAACTGATCTTGGCTCTTCGCTCACTTCTGCACCAGATCGGATTGCCATGGTGTCTAGTGCCCGACTGGCCAGGACCATGACCAAGCCGCCACATCTCTTGGACTCCGCCAGCTCCGCTCTGCAGAGGGCAGAGCTTCAGACTGAGTCAATGTGATCAGGGGCAGAGGAACGTCCGTGGCATAGGAGCAACTATGAACTCAAGGGTTGGTTCCTGAGACCTATGATCAGCCGTTAGGACTGAAATCTTGGTGTCGGACGGAACACGTTTTATGGAGAACAGCACGCTGAAATTTATCTTTCTAAAACCGACAGCATTTTGGAATTAAAACCTAATTAGGGGCGCCTGGGTGGCGCAGTCGTTAAGTGTCTGCCTTCAGCTCAGGGCGCGATCCCGGCGTTCTGGGATCGAGCCCCACATCAGGCTCCTCTACTATGAGCCTGCTTCTTCCTCTCCCACTCCCCCTGCTTGTGTTCCCTCTCTCGCTGGCTGTCTCTCTCTCTGTCAAATAAATAAAATCTTTAAAAAAAAAAAACTAATTAAAAAAAAAAAAAACCAACAGCATTTTGCCCAGCAACCATCCAATTCATTGGCCTTTTCGGTGAACAATTTCATGTCACTCTCCTCCTCCAGGCATCCCGAGCCTCCGGACGGAATCACTGCCAAGACCTCAGCCCTGCTTTCCCTGCCTGGCGGCATCCAGGCTCTGCCAACTGTAGCCCTCGGGAAAATTCCAGCCTGCTGCCTCTTTTTGCATGACCCTGATCTCAGAATAAGGTTTACATTTTTACACGGCTGAAAAAAATCCAAAGAAGATCAGTATTTCTAAAAATCTGTTGCAGTATAATCGACACATGACACCGTATCCATTGCATGCATACGACACAGTGATTCTGTATCTGCAGGAGCTGTGAAATGATGGCTGCAGTAGGTCTAGTTGATGTCCATCAGTAGACCTAGTCACAAAATTTTTGTATTGTAATGAGAACTTTTAAGATTTATGCTCTTAGAAACTTTCAAATACACAGCACAGGATTCTTAACTATAACCACCATGCTGTACGTTCCATCGCCGGGATACAGGTGTGTGTGTGTGTGTGTGTGTGTGTGTGTGTGTGTGTGTATACCTGCTACTTTGTGCTTTTGCCCCATTCCCATCCCCCATCTCTGGCAACCACCAATCCGTTATCTGTATCTGTGAGTGTAGGGTTTTAAATTTTATTTATTTATTTATTTTTTAGATTCCTCCTATAAGAGAGACCATGCTGTATTTGCCTTTCTCTGTCTGACTTATTTCGCTGAGCATTATACCCCCACGCTCCGTCCTTGTTGCTACAATGTCAGGATCTCCTTCTTTTTCACGCCTGACTAGCATTCCATTGTGTCTATACACCACGTTGTCTTTATCCATTCATCCGTCAACGGACACTAAGGTCATTGACATATCTTGGTTACTGTAAATAAGGCTGCAAGTGACCATAAGGGTGTATATTGGGTTAGTGTTTTGTTTTTTTCAGATATACGTTGAAGTGCAATTGCTGGGTCTTAGGGCAGCTCTATTTGTAACTTTTTGAGGAACCTCCATACTGTTTTCTGGAGTGGCTGTACCAGCTTGCAATCCCGCCAACAGAGCTCAAGGGCTCCCCTTTCTCCCCATCCTTGCCAACACCTGTTGTTTCTTGTGTTATTGATTTAAGCCATTCTGACAGGTGTGAGGTGATATCTCATTGTGGTTTTGACTTCCCAACCGCTCACTGTCTTGTCTTCTGAAGTGGACCCCACTCCCACATCCCTTGTTTCTTTCCTTCCCCTCCTCTCCCTCCTCACCTTCAAGGGCACATTGTCTCACTCTCCTTTAGAAACTCTGGGTTTGCAGGTGGACAGATGGGGAAAGAGGGTCCAAACGTTTCTGCTGCTTGACATAAGGTGGCTGCCTCGGAGCTTACCTCAGCCGAGATAAGCAGTAAGCGACCAGAGTCTCTCTAGCCCTTGCTAAAGTGCTTTTGTTGCCGGTGTTTTTATTTTTGCTCTATCTTGCCGGTCTTTTTATTTACCATCCTGCAAGACGCCCCCCTCCCATCACCTCCAAGACACAGCCTGTCCTTTCTTAGCGGGTCAGACACACGCCCCCTGTCCAGTCTCCCCCTGGGATCTCCCCTCCACCCAGCCTCGAGGTTGAACACCCACCAGCAAACACACGGACCCCTGAACACAGCACCGCCTCCCCACCTGCTCCGACGGCCCCAGACCCCGACCTTCCCTCTCCAGGGGCCCTCTCCCCAGATTCCACCCAGTGCTTCTCCCCACAGAGACACTGCTCTCAGCCCTGCTGTCCTTCGGTGCCTCCCCCAGACTAATCTTACTTTGTTTGGATTTCCTCCGCCGGTTAGGCCATTTTAAGTACACTCTTCCATGTTGAATGAAGGAATGTATTAAACTGTAGGTATTTGCAGGATCTTAATTCTCTCAGTCCATTTGGGTAGATAGTGACAAAATTGTCATAACACAATATAAGCATTTTGAACATACTGGAGGACCAGTGTACTCTTATTAGACCAATGTCGCCATTGCCTTCAGGCCCGTGGACATTATGTGCCTCTGGCTTCTCTCGGTCCCCTAATAATCAGTGCAGAGAATTTATGACGTATTGTATTTAGAAGGAGTAATTTTTAAAGCAGAATAAAATGCAGGAATGGCTCTGCTCCAAGAGGACAAAGGAATCGTTCTAGAAGGGAATATTATCCCACAGTCGGGCCCCTTATGCCATTTGCCCAGCCTAACCCAAGAGGGTGGATGACTTGGTGGGCTTCTAAGGTGACCCGTGTGACTCCGCTGTCCATGAGCCAGAGATTTACAGAAAATTCCCTGAGAATCGCTGAGGTGTGGGAAAGGTCAAGAAACCACTCTAGGGCACTATTAAACTAATAAGGATGATTGAAACCACTCACACATGCTAGAAACATATCATCAGTCATAAAATTTTTGCCATTAAAAAATAAAACAGGTATGTCACAGAAAATTTGCTCAAGTGTTAGGATTTAAATTTAATGTGTAAACCTTCCTGGATCATTCGAGCATGGTGAATTTTATCACTGTTAATATTTGGGGGGTGACAGGTGAACCAAATACAGGAATGACGATGTGCCGTAATTCTCAACATTCTCATTGTTTTAGACGTATGAACTCACTTCATCCCTACAAGGACCCTAGGAGGTAGGTACCATATCTTGGATAAGGAAACTGAGGCAAACAGAGGTGAAGTCGAAACTGGCGAAGCAGGAATTGGAAACAAATTTCTTGGCTTGAGATGCCTCCCCTCTCCATGCCAGGCTGGCTGTAGACAAATAGTAGAAACAGTTGGGATTGGTGGCTTATGACTTCATGAACTCTGTGTGCTTACCGCAGGGTTGGTGATTTGTCAATCATTCGGTGAAACTGGTCAAGGAAAACCCAGTCAACATTGTTGAGTCCATGTGAGATTTATGCATACATGCGGCTATATGTGCCTTATTTTCCTTGTTGGGGGAGAACAGAATACCAGATTATTTAGGTCGGCTGTTACAACATACAAACAACAATAGCAAGTAACCACGCAGCCCTTTCACATTACTAAAATTAAATCCCCGCAGGCTTTGGGGAAAAGGTGTAGCTATTTACAGCCAGCCAGACTTTGTCCCCAAGGTAAACATACCTCTGTAAGTATGTACATAAGATAACATTCAAATGAAAGTTTGATTTTCCACGTCAGTATGAATATTACCGAGCTGATGCATCATGAAAACCTTACTTGGTCTGGTAAGACTGGCTTCTTTGAGACTGGCATTCTGTAATTTATAAACTTCTATTTCCAAATGTAATTTAAAAACTATTATTCCCGGGGCGCCTGGGTGGCACAGCGGTTAGGCGTCTGCCTTCGGCTCAGGGCGTGATCCCGGCGTTACGGGATCCAGCCCCACATCAGGCTCCTTCGCTATGAGCCTGCTTCTTCCTCTCCCACTCCCCTTGCTTGTGTTCCCTCTCTGTCTGGCTGTCTTTATCTCTGTCAAATAAATAAATAAAATCTTTAAAAAAAAAAAAACTATTATTCCCAATTGTAAGAGCATAGGGAAATTTGACAAGCTGAGTGGCTCCAGTTTCCAAGTTCAGAGAGTTGGATCACATCCAGAAAATGTGGAAATGCCATTCTCCACGAAGCTGAGATTGAAGACATTCCTACAGAGACAAAACATTCACACGATGAAAAACACAAGATAATTTCAGTTCTGATCTATCCCTAGGTAGAAATGCTTTACAATAATATATAGATATTCACACAAATAGGCGGTTTAAAAACTAGCCGTGAGTTTTCTAGAAGGTATGAGTATAGTGGAAATATAAGACCCACAACGAATGCCACATGATAGCCCACATAAATTGGTAAGGAAAAGTTAGTGCCACGTCACATTCTACCCACACGGATGAGCTCATAGCTGACAGGTGGGAAGTCTGTGATGAAGATGCGAAAGTCTGTAAGTCACATAACTTTTACGGACCTCGTGAGTTCCACCATATACATGACAACGCATTAAGACCCTTCATAGAGCATCGGTCAGTCACATGGTTTCTTGTCCCAGTGGCTGCCCAGGCGCCGTTCCTTTCTAGCCAACATTATCACATATTTAAGCACACTAATGTACGAACAGTAACTCAGTAAAGCTGAACCAGACTGCAGTGGTTTCGAGCTGGAAGTCGTGCACAGAACACGGAGTCGAGCCTCTGAGTGTATCTACCGTTGACAGAGCAGCGTATCTCACCCTAGCATCTTCAGTCAATAAATTGCAAACTTGCTTTTGCAAGTAGGAATTGCAGTTGTCTGTAAAAAAGACTGTAAACAATGGCAAGTTCCTCCTGCCAACGGTCCATATAACTTCTGTCTGCCTTTGACAGGCGGCTCACTAATGAACGGACTAGTTTCCTTTGAATTAGAAAGTATGATTCCATAATTAAATAATCTCAAAAAAAGTGAGCTGAGAAATCAGAAAGCAGTTTGGTTTTAAAAGCACAACACAAAACAAAACACAAAACTCTGTACGTGCTATGTAGCTGAGGAAAGAAGGAGCCATTTATTAAAATTTGGTTCTCCGTGGAACTCAGTCACAACCGGGTTGCAGAAGTTTTTAAGCCCCTCAGAGAGAAAAAACTTGACAAATGGTTTAATATTACTCAGTAAGTCAGTGTATTTAGAGAGCTATTAACATCTGCTAACAGAGTTAATAAATTAATGCATTTATTAGAGATTGAGTAAATAACTGGAAACTTGGTAATCATTAATTTGAACAAATTTTAAAATTCACTTTACAGATGCAAGGCTTACATTAGAGTAACTAACGAAGATTTAATTACACACGCGTACATTTTCATACAACAAAATTTTATTAAGTAGATAAAACACAAGAGGAAAACAGGTAAAAAGTGTTATGCCTCTATCATGGAAAATTCTCAACTAAATATTATAGATGTTGAAGATAGGCTTGGTTTATTACAATTTTATTCATTTGGATTTAAAAAATATGTTTAATGGTAAACGGCCTGACTAATTCACAACCAGCTCCATACAGAATCAAAGCAATTTTTACTGTGTTGCCCACATCTTGCCCGAAACTTTGGACTAAATATATCAATTGTCTTGTCATTCTATACTCCAGTGGGGTGATCTTACTAAACTTTTGGTTTCATTCATTTTCCTCAAGACCATCCGCTCTGGTTCTTTTCAATAGATTAAACTTAATCTGGTAGCAGGAAGATATTTTGAGGATCTGTAGGGAAAAGCACTGTGTGCTTACACAGATTTGATGAGACAAAGATGACTAAACCCAATCACTTCCCTCCAGGAGATTATAATTCAGTCTGCAGAAGTCAACAGCTGCGGCGTGGGATAGATTTGATGATGGTCCATACAGGGATCTTGTAGCGTTGCTAACGTAAACTTTCAAATTGAAGCAACCGTTCTTCAGATGTGGTCAAGGAATGATAAGACCTGGCTTTATACATTACAAAAACGTGTCTGTCATCTACTGAATGAGTAGGGAAGAGCCTCCGGCTGCCAGACACTGTCCTTGGCATACACCTGTCATGGGGAACAGACCTGGTCCTCCTGTGTGGGGCTGAGTATGGGACAGAGTTGAAGATGAGGGGATTAACCCACATCGAAAGACCTCCTTCTCCCCCCAAACCAAGACACAGGGACCCAGTTTTCTTCTGGGGCATCCCATCCATGCATCCCATCTGCACAAAAGAGATACAGCATCGGGGGGAAGGAGTGCATCAAAAACATCTGCAGCCAGCCGTTCCCAAATCCTCCCTTCTCTGCGTGCTCCCTGCCAAACTCAGGTGTTCCTGGTTCACTTCAAGGGCTATCTGGAAACGACCCACCTCTCTCGGAATCTGCGAGGGAGCCGCCAGCCTGGGGCGGCCAGCAGAAGCACACCCTTCGATGAGACATTTATTTTCCTTGGGTTGAAGGTGCTGTACGACTTCCCTCCTCCGATGACGGTGCTGTTTCCTAACACAACACCGACAAGAGAAGCAGCTCTTAGTGAGCGCTTGTCCATCCCAGGCAGAGAGCCGGGCATTTTACCTGGACGGTCTTTTGTCCTCACCGCACCCCATGAGGGGAGGAGTCCTGTCATCGTGACTGGGAAAGTGCAGTGTAGGTGGGTTACATCATGTGCCTTCGATGGCCCAAGGAGCAGGGGCGGTTGGAAGCACATGGAAGACGAGCGGTTTCACTTCCATCTACGAGCCTGGTAGTCTGGCTCTTCTTTGTCGGGAAGGTGCTGGAATGCCTGCCTAACTTCCCCTGATCCTCTCTGCCCCACTTCCCTACAAACCTTTATTTTTCTGCCTCTGTAAAGATTCACCTTTGCCAGTGGGGGACACGTCTCCTCTCTCACTCAGAACTAGCCAGCCATCATCTCCAAAAAAAAATTTTGGGGATGCCTGGGGGGCTCAGTTGGTTGGGCATCTGCCTTTGGCTCGGGACGTCAGCCCAGGGTCCTGGGACTCCTCTGGGAGCCTGCTTCTCCCTCTGCCTGCTTCTCCCTCTGCTCATGTGTACTCTCCCTCTGACAAATAAATAAAATCTTAGAAAAAAAAATCTTTTTTCCACTGATTTCAAATGATGCTTCACACTTTGATAAACAGGCTTAAAAAAAAAAAAAAGTCCTAAACAAGACCTCAGGCTCTGGAATATTTGCCGATGTCTAGGGAACAAAAACCAGCAGGAAGAGATGGTCAGCAATCCTCGACATGTCGGTAAGCTGTGTTCTTGTCCACCTGACAAGTGGTGTAATAATTTCTCTTTCATTCCATGGGATATTAATATTTAACCAAGGGGAAGCGGTAAACAAGAAGACACAGTACTTGGGTTTTGTCTTCATTGTGAAGATTTTGTCCAACCTCAGGATGCTTTAAAATCTGAGTATCCATTTTCATTTGTGAAACAGGAGTTACGATGCATGAACATTCTCACAAAGTGATCCTGGAAAACGAGTAGTTTCTATAAAAGTTACGCAAATGCAAACAGTTTCACCAAACTGTTACGAATAAAAGTTCCTTCCTTGCTTTTAGTTTTTGAGGGAATTGACTTAGGATTAAAAACTCCCTCCCATGTCTCCACTGCCTCGTGCATTTGCTACATGGGTTCTCCATGAGCCTCTGCCCAACAGAACTCGGCCGTTCTCTGTCGATGGCATGCAGTGACTCTTCAAATGCACGCAAGAAATCCAAGACTGTTCCAGCCCCGATGTCTCCCAAGGATACGTTTAATTCTAGTTTCATTGGAAATAAAAGCAAGTAAGGAATGCAATTTTTCATATCCATAGTTCTTTGTGCAGTTCCATAAACTCTGGGCAGAATCACCGGGTCACCAGAGAGAGGGACACACCTCACATTCTGGGACAGAAGCATGCACATCTCGGTGTGGTGACCATAGGATTGCTGGAGCCTGACGACTCCACGAATCCGAAGAAGGGGCTCTTTTGCAGCCAAGGTAATTTCTCTCCATAAAAACAGCACATCGAAGGTATTTCATTAATTAAATGCTGGACGTAATTCAGAAAACGTTCATGCAGACGTTGTTTTATTCAAAAATGGGAAATATTCCTTCCACCATCCAAGCCGATGATGCCTTATCCCAGCCTCCCTTTTCCACGTGTTTCCACGTTGCAGCCAACCCATGTCAGTATAAAATTGATTTAACATCTCGAAAGAAAGCTGATCGGAGACAGAAGGGTCACATTTGCAATCTAGAGTCGATCTTTCCAAATCATCGGGACGAACCAAGCTGTACGTTTTTCCTCAATGTTTTCTCTCCCTCCATCTCCTGTATCCTGAAACATCACCATCAGCTGGAGTTCATGCATGGAACATGCTAATAGCCAATCTTCACATCTTTAGGATGCAAATAAACTCTCTACAGATATGATTTTAAATAGAAATTGCTTATAAATGTTGTTTGCATTTTACAAAAAGAGCTTTCCTTTTGTGGGATGGGAGTTATTTCTATTGTACAAGTTCAAACATTCAGTCACTTTGAAAACAGATTAAAATCTAATCTCCCTAATGGGAAATTTGATGACCTGACCGGGACACTCTGCCGTCTTCATGTTTGGCTCATAACTGTTATCCACCTTCTTTTTTGAATTCTGCCATCAGTACCTTCTGAGCTCCGTCCAAAGCTTGGAATTTCAAACGAATGTGTGCTGTGCTTTTTGAGTGTGTTGGGACCTGTTTTCTGGAACCCTCTGTCAGTTGGATTACATGCTTATTTGAATCAATAATAGAAAAGCAAATGATGGGGCGCCTGAGTGGCTCAGACATTAAGCGTCTGCCTTTGGCTCAGGTCATGGTCCCAAGGTCCTGGGATCGAACCCCGCATCGGGCTCCTTGCTCTACTGGGAAGGCTGCTTCTTCCTCTCCCACTCCCCCTGCTTGTGTTCCCTCTCTAGCTGGCTGTCTCTCTCTCTGTCAAATAAATAAATAAAATGTTAAAAAAAAAAAAAGGAAAAGAAAATGATCGGCATATTAGTATTTTTCAAGTTCGCTCCTATAAGAATCCTAATCTAAACCATGGAGATTTAAAGGTGCTTGTATAGACAGCCAGTCTGAATGTAGTAATACAATTGATTAAAAAAGAAAGAAAGAAAGAAACTCTTTGCCTCTTTGATCATGTAAATTTTAGCATTTTCCGCTGTCCCACTGCAGGCTGGCACTCATTGTGCAAAATGGTTGCTGTGTTCTAGGCATTTTCCCGGTTTTGTTTCTAACTTTGGATTTTATCCACTTTTTACTGAGAGGAAATGCTTGGAGACATGACCCGGCACGCGGTAGGTCACACAGAATGTGAGGCGCTGCAGACACAGGACTCGAAACTCCCCTCAATTCAAACTCCTCCCAATGGGTATGACGTCACCGCCTCCTACCGTTTCCATGGCAGCGAACTCCAGGAGATGCTAAGAGAGGTCACTATTATTTTCTGAAGTGTCCTGGTCCACCAAACCTGGGAAACACACCCTGAAACCGTGTTCAGCAGACTTTTTCAGCAGCGGGAAGTCTTAGCCCCGGACAGTATGCCAACAGCATGAGAAGAGCACGGTCTGGAGGCCCTGAGCTCGTGTGTCCCCCACGGGGGGACTAACTGTGAGACGCCTTGATGAGGACGTTCTCTGGAGACGCGCACGTCCTTGCAAGCTGGGCCCACGGAACACCGACGGACATCCACCGCCTCACAGCCGGCTCCTGGACTCGATCATGTTGACCACCAGGAAGCCGTGCATTCGTCATGTGACTTTAACTTACCCACTAGGGGTGCATTGAGTCAGGCCCTGTGTTAGGTCCTGGAGGCCACAGCTAAGAGAGGAGGCTCTCATCAGAGGGGATGGGGGCAGAGAAGGAGCCCGCCCCCAAACTCTGGGAGGTAGAATTTGGGCCACAGGTACAGGGAGTACCTCTTTAAAAAAAAAAAGAAAAAAGATTTTATTTATTTATTTGACAGAGAGGAAGAGAGCATGAGCAGGGGAGCAGCAGAGGGAGAGGGAGAAGCAGGCTCCTCGCGGGGCAGGGAGACAGATAAGGGGCCCGATCCTAGGACCTGGGATCATGACCTGAACCAAAGGCAGTCGTTTCACCAGCTGAGCCCCCCAGGTGCCCCTGGGGCACCTCATCTTGGGAAGTTGGTCCTCCAGGGCTTTCTTCACACTTGGCATCTTCAGCCGAGCTCTAATTTCAAAGGGGACACGGACAGGGAGACAGAAGCCCTACTGGCAAGAGCTGGGAGCCCAACAGAGCAGACCTTCCAGAAGGTTCCATGTGGGCACTGCCCACGCAGGGAAAGGGCCACATGGGAGGCTGCCTCACTTTTTTTTTCTTTTTTTTTGCTTTGTTTTTTGAAGAGAGACTGTTGTTCTGTTTGCGTGCTCAGCCGAATGCAGGAGGATTCGACTACCTTCCCACTGCGAGATAATGGGAGCCGTGGTGATGTGAAGATGGGTTTCTGCTTCACGGTGAAGACATGGTGGCGACCTTCCTGATACCTTCCCCCCTCTCCAGGCTTCTACCAATACGAGATGCGCCCTCTTTTAAAACCAACATGCATTGACTCCTAGATTTTATAAATAGAAACTAAAAAAACCTTTGATGCCAGGTTTCGCAAATGTAGCTTTTCCTTAATGATACCGTTTCGTTTCTTGATGACCATGTTCAGGGCTTGAAAGGCACTGCTGGCGTCCTGGAGTTTGTCTCGCTTCCGTTTCGACTTTGATCGTGCTGTGAAAGGGAAAGGAAGCTGGTGCAGAAACTGTGCCTGTCACCCAGTCAAAAGCCAAAGGACTCAGTAGTAATGGAGAGAAAATGGATGCAGGGGTGTGGGGGTGTCCCGACCACGGACCCCCGAAGGAGCGTCTGTTCCTCCAACACGTTGGTGTAGTCTAAACTGCTCCTAGTCATTGTTTCAGAAGTCCTTTCAAAACCGATTATGCTTACGCACACACATACATTCATTGGTCCGTCTTTATTGCAAGGGAGGCTAGATAGCCGTGCTTCCCGAAGAGCTCGGCTTCGCCTGCGTCTACGAGGCTGCAGGACAGTCACTCCATGGGCTCGAGAGCTGCGCGTCCAGCAGCGGGTGTGTGTGCTTCCCACAAGCACACCAGTGCTCCGTGAACATCCTGCAAAGCTTCCTGATTCTACCTCCTTCCCCACCACACAAGTGCACACACACGCACACGTTCGCAAATCCGTGCTCACACAATACACGTATGCACCCACACATGCGCACACATAGACACCCCGCACACAGAGACATGCATGTGCATGCAGAGACCCAGCCACAGTCACACTTATACACACATGCATACATGTAAACACATGCACACGCATAGATATACACAGACACACATCGACATACACACATGCACACACCACATATATGTATGTACATGCTCGGGGCCACACAGAGACACACGCACAGAGACACACAATCCATACACACGGGCACAGAGACACACATGTGTGTGTTCACGTGTACATATATACACACACATGCATGCAAGTACACACATGCACACATATGCTCACACACAGAGATGGGCACGCAGGAGGCGAGGAAGTCATCTCACCTTTCCTCTCTCTCCCTGCTCCCTGCTCCAGCCAACACTTGCTCAGCTCCGGGCCCAGGAGGGATCCCCAGCAGACGGTAAGCCAGTTCCTCTGGACAAGGTCCCCGTCACAAGCATGTTGGAACAGAAGTCAGACAAGCCTGGCCAGGAATGAAGAGCAGGGATCAGGCATCAGATAAACGCCACTTCTAAGCCTCCTCACCAGACCACGGGGCTCCTCGCCATGGAGACCTCCCCGGATTTTGTAAGAAGCTGTCTCTTCAGTAACGAACAGCAAAGACGTGTTAATACAGTGACTTCGCTGAGGCTGTGCCCTTGGAGCATGAACAGGGTCATCGAGCCCTGGTCCAGGCTCTCCCTGTACCGGCGAAGGCTGCGTGCCTGCTGGGAGGTGACGGAGCTGGGAGGGCTCCTCAGCCTGAGTCTGTTTCCGCGCCCACGACAGGGGCCACAGGAGCTCCTGCCTGCCTTGTTGCCCTGCTCACCCCCGCACCCCACCGGCTGGCAGGTGTCCAGCACCTGCTCGTGCGCCCACCTTCCAGCCCGCTCCTGCGGCCGCCTCCTCTGGGACATTGCTTCTCTCCGGCTCATGGACAGCTCGGCCGTGGAGGTCAGACGGGAGTTTTAACGTGTGCGTTGAGGTGGGGAGGGTGGAGAGGGGAAGAAACCGTCGGGCATCGCTATGCTCCTAAGGAAAGGACTGTGCTTTCTAAGAGGGAGCCACGCAATTACTCCTCCCGCGGTCAGCTCAAGCCACAGACCTTTTTAAAACCTTTGTTAATGCCCCATGCTTACATGTGGTCGCTGACAGATTCCCCCTTTCTCCTCTTCTTCATTATTGTCATCAAAATAACAGCAGTGGGTTTCAAGCATCCTTTATTGGTCAGGGTCCTGTTAGGGCAGGAGCCGGTGTCATCGGGCCTGTGGGGTTTTGTCTGATTTTGTAGGTTCTGTGACACCAAGCCTCCAGGGAAGCACGACCTGGAGCCAAAGCTGGCCAGGCCCTGGGTGAAGGCACATTCTTCCAGCCAACGCTGGGGTCAACCCTCAGAAATACTCTTGAAAGTGAATCTGGCCTACGTAACTTGGGCCCAGTCTCTTGAGAGGGTCAGGAACCCTCCAGAATATTCTGGTTTCACAGGGGCTTTGTAATTCCACAGACACATTACAGAGATTTCCAAATCTGAGACCACCCAACTCCTGGGATATCTTCCTAATATTCTAGCCTGGTCTTGAGCGACACTTGAACTAGAAAAACTAGGAGCCACTGACATTGACAAGGCAGCCCAGTGGGACCACTAGGAGTAACGGAAGGCACCTCACCGCCAGTGTGTTCGTAACTAGACCCGAGAGCTTGAACCAGTCCCCTGGCCGATGGCTTATACATGTGTCCCGCGGAGGCCATCCTCCACCAGTGACCACCAGCTCACAGAGAGGAGGCAACAGTGAGAATCAAAACCAAATGCCCTGGGGGAGCCCAGAAGGCACAGATGTGACTCTTGATCTCAGGGTCATGAGCTCAAGCCCCACCTTGTGCTTAGAGCTACTTAAACCTACGAACAAATAGCAACAACAGAACACCACATGCCGTGGCCCCTCCTGCATGAGGAGCTGTCTCCCTGTGTGTGACTTTCAGTTGTGAGCAAGCCAGGTATGACCTCTGCCGTGCGTGACTTACATAGTTCTGGAAGGGTCAAGTTAACGGACAACCTCTATCTCTGTATTTCAGCGGCCTCTTACCCACCGCGCGGTGACGCACCTGACGCCGGCAGCCTCATTACCAACGTGGTCCTGAGCACGAGGCTACGTGAGGTGGCCGCTCGGGACCTCGGCCCTCTCCGAAACCCGCTGTTCACATAAATCTACTGCATCTCCAGCTGACTTGCTGTGATCTCCCGATCATTAAATGACTCTATTCTATGCTTTTAAGTTTTAAAAAGGAATCCCCACCCCAGCTAAGGACACTTCTCTGCCTGGAGATGCTGTAAAATGGGCAGTGTCTTCATTCCACTCCAGAAAACTGCCAGTTCGCAGGTTTTCTCCAAGACTCGATCGGCGTTATTCAAACCCTTGGCTTTAAGGTCAACTGAATGGTCCTGAGGACCCTGAGGGTAACGGTCTACTGAAGTCCGGTTACTTGGACTGTGTTCCAACATTTGTGGCATACGCACTACCACCTCCTCCCTCCCCCAAGTAACAGATACCTTATTTCCAGAGCAGAGGCTCCCCTGTGACCTCATGGCTGGGGAATTCTGCTCCTGGGCTCTGGACATACCATTCCAGCCGTGCGTCCTTTCCCATCCGTCCTAAATAAAAGTGTACTCACAGTCCGATTTCCTCTCCCAAGTTATTTTTTGTTGCTTGGGGATCGAACACCAACATGGTGTTGGGAACCACCCACGATGACATACAAAAATACAGTCTATTTAAATTATTTTATAGCTTTCCTGTAGGTCTTTGTTGATGCACATGCCTTTCACCTACTATTTTTTCTTAACTACAGCTTTTTTCCTTAAAGAAGCCTCCGCCTCCATATCTAAGAGCCTGCCGTCATACCGAGTAAGTATTCATCGTACGCCTAAACAAACAAACAGAAAAGTCATAAACAAAAATACTGAGTTTTTAGCCAGATGCCTTCCAAGAGGTTGGAGATCTCTGGTGAAAGTAGGCTCTGGGGAAGAAGCTGTGAGAGCTACGCTTCAGACTCTTTCTGGAAATATTTCCACCTTAGCTGAACAATTCCAGTTTTTACGTCACCATGTTCAGAATTGTTGTAACACTGACCCCCCAAAATCTGAATATATTAGATGAGTAATTTGGATATTGTTTCCATGCACAATACTTCAGTATACAAAGTTGTGACCTGGATCCCAGGACCGTTAGATAGATTTATAAAGTCATGGAGACAATACTATTAAGTATATACTTCAAAAAATTATTTTCTTAATATGCTAAAGTCAAAAAGAAATTGCCTTTTCTTCCAGTAGTGCACAGCAAGCAGAATATATGCTTTGCAACTGTTGGTGCTGTGTGCTGCTCAGAGAAGAGAGAATTGCCACGTGAAATTGATCCAGCCCCAAATCCATACCTCACTAGTCACTGGCCCCAAGGAAGTCACTTAAACTTCATTAAGTTCTGTATCCCCTTCTGTCTCAAGGAGACATGACTACCTCTTAAAAGTCCTCACTGCTCTTGGGCATATCAGTAAGACAAAGAGGCTGAAAGCACCTTGATAATTGTAATCGAACATTTCATGTTCATTCCCAAAAATCTCCATGTCATAACCTAGAAAAAAGAAATCAATATGGAAAAGATGAACCAAAGTTATTCCCTTTGAGATGCCGAGACTTTCCTAACTTAAGTTAGTGCCCATCAAACGGGTTACAGACGAAAGATTAAGTCTCAGTATCTGTTAAGACTCTTCATCGCAACCTAATTTCTCAATTACGTGGCTGGCTGTTATCACCAGGATGCCTCCACTTTTCATCTAGACTTTCTTCCTCTTTGAAGATCACAGGGAGCAGCTCTCGCTTGATCTCATGCAGTTTGACCAACAATCTAATCCGTGTGGCTGATAGGCCTCCATCACCACCTTGATAAACGGGGCGGCGGGGGGGGGGGGGGGGGAATAGCTGAATTTCCCAGAAACCAAGTCTGATTAAAATAACAGTGCTTAGCACTCCTGCGCTTTACACAAAGGCCCACACAAAAGAAATGGTGTTTTTAGAAAGAGAAATAACATCATGCCAGGCTATCGGGAAAGGGAATCATAATGCTGGGTGTGCTTCCTACAATATGATATTAAGCTTGATTGATGTGATTTTCTTTCATATGTCTCAGTCTTGTAACAGTGCCACGAATAAGGGTCTTGTAGTGGTAATTCACACTGAACACTGGGTTTACCTTAATTGACCAAATGTAGATCAAGGAACAGAGAGGCTGCTTAAGAGAGAGATGGATGGGAAATTCAGATAATGCCACACCAGAAACACACGGGGCATTCAAACAACCTCACATCACAGAGAAAACCTGATGTGCTCAAAGAAAGACGATGCCTTGTTTGTCTGTTTGTTTTGAGGTGGGGGAGAGGCCGGTATATTCTCAGTTAGTTCCAGCGGTTGGCATCTGCGCCATCTCTGAGGGCAAGTCTTAGAAACAAGGGGTCGTCCCCCTAAGCTGACAGCTAGATGACGCGCATCGATTCTTCGGAAAGGGATGCCACGCTCAGATTCCTTTCATGGAACTCTTGAAACAAGCGCACGGTTTTTGTAAAGGACAATAAATGCGGAAGGCAACACAACATTGCAGAATCACCACCTGCCTAAGTATTAGAAGGTCATATCATGCTTACACTAAACACCGGGGCGGTGATGTATCTGCATGTGAGTTTGAACTCATTTGCTGTATGACTCATGCCTCGCGGAGTGTGTGCTTCCTGACTCGGTGTGTTCATGTGCCTGTCACTGGGAGCCTTCAAAAAGGAAGCTGACTTACAAAAACAGCATGTCAGCATCTGTACTTTGGAGTGTTTGAATGTGTTCTTGGGCAGTGTTCAAAGATTAGTCATGAGAAAAACATCTTCTTATTTATTGAATGTATAGGCTAAATGTGCATTTTGTGAATTCCCCACAGTGGTGTTTAGAAGAGTACATTTCAATGGGAAGCATCATGACGGTTCATGAAACAGAATTCCTGGATTGACCCAGGATCTACAGAGAGCCTAAGCCCAAATCAGCCCCCTCCGGACTCCGGTCCACGGTGAGGTCAGGGCACAATGATCGGTTCCTTAGCCAGGAATTCAGTTCCTTCTGGTAATGCGATTGCTGGTCTTTCTCTCAACAAGAAAATTTTCTGCCATGAGAAGTTTGTAGGCATGGCCTAAGGATTAACGGTGATTTTAGATGGGAATGCATAATGCCAACATCTATGAGTGATATGAATTAAAGTGGCAATGGAATATTGTCTCAACCTTAAAAAGAAGGAAATCCTGCCATTCGCAACAACGTGGACGGACTTGGAGGACATTAGGCCTCATGAGATAAGCCAGACACAGAGAGACAAACACTGAATCATGTGACTCCTATGTGGAAATGGGACCGATCTGGGGATCTCAGGTACAGTGTGGTGACTATAGTTAATAATACTGTATTGTACACTTGAAAGTCACTTTGTGAGTAAATCTCAGGTGTCCCCATGACACACACACACACACACACACACACACACACACACACAGCGGTAACTATAGGAGGCGATGGATGTGTTAGTTAGCTTGATTGCAGTGTTCATTTCACAACATATATCAAAACATCGCATCGTGTACCTGAAACACACACACGTTTTGTTTGTCAATCGTCACCCAATAAAGCTGGAAAAAATGGAAATATCCTATGCTGGAAATCTATTTTTCCAGAAATAAAAAGTTTTGGAACCTATAGGCTTAGCACGCAAGCAAAGGAGGTAACGTCATTTTACTGAGAGAGAAATAGAAAAGCTCAAAAGGGGTGAAGTTCTTGCTCACTCGGTCACTGATTCATTCACAAGCATGTGCACAGACCACTGATGTGCCCGGGCATCTGGGGGACACAGAAATAGCAGTGGGGGCCCTGCAAGGCTTTAACCCCAGGGGTCTTACCTTCCTGACCTCACATTTCCGATGACACCCCACAACCCGGGGGGTATCAGAATGAGTCTTGTAGATGTGCGTTGGAGGAGATCGAGTGGAACCATCTGGACTTGGAGTATGCGAGGCAGGGACCACGCTCCTGAAGGACAAGGACTTTCTCATCACAGCTGCCGACGGCCTGCCCAGGTTAAACCCCAGCCCATCAGCAGGGCAATCGCTGCCTTTCCCACCCACCTCCCTCCAAAGCCAACTTCCCGAGCGTAGCTGTGTGAACAGGAAGACAGCAGCAGTGATGAAAGACTGTGGCCAAAAGGACTGCGTCCCCGGCCCCAGACCTTGCAAGCCTCATCTCATTCAATCACCAGGATAAGCGCAAGAAACAGTCAATGGTTTTTAAATCAGCGTTACTGACCTGTGATTTGCATACGCTAAAGTGCCCCTGTTGTGAGGGTTCAGTGATGACTTCCAGCTACTGCGTGCACCTGCGCGACCATGCCCACAGCCGCACCGAGCATCTCTGTGAACACATCCGCATGCCCATCTCCTTGAAACGGAATCACACACTGTGTCTCTCTTGGGTCTGGTTTCTTTTGCTCAGCGCCTGATAGGTTTTGCACCACTCCCATGGCACATTCGGGACATTTCCCTACCAGGTATTTCTGCTTCATCAAACAGATGCTGGAAACTTTAACGGAATTCAAATTCCATTCATTAAAAAAATAAAAAGATTTAACCTAGTAGATGCTGGACAAAGCATCCAGTTTAACTTGTGGGAAACTATCAGTGGGCCATCTTCCAGCAACCATCACATGAATGTCTAACACTTGACATCAGAAATCACCATATAAATTTTAATGATATAATATCTGCTGAAAACGTTAAGTTTCTGATTATATACCACCTGGTACTCTTTTTATTAAGTTTAAAGAACACCGACAAATTAAAACGTATGTTTTTTAGAAATATACATACATGGAAGGAAACGGTATCAAAATCAAAGGTAGGAGCTAATGATCGCAGGATTCAGCACGATCTTGCCCTAGGTGGAAGGTTTGTGGACCAGGATGAAGGTTTTCCCTCCCATGTCACAGAGGGAAAGCCACCTGCTGACGGTTTACATGTCAGAGCAAGAGCATCAAATACACCTCAGCAGACAATCAAATTCTTACTTAGAAATGCAGCGTGCACACGTGTGTGCGGTATGCATGCACACACACACTTCTATGGGAAAAATCAGGCCTGTCTAATTGAAGTCCAAGGACCTATGGAAAGAAGCAGGCACATCTCGAGGCACGGTCGTTGGGTTTCTGAACAGGATGTGCTCTGTGAACCCCATGGGCTCTGAGGGAGGGATGCTGCCCGGGCTCCGCACAGCTTCTGGGAACCCAGGTCCAATCTCTCATGAGGCCAAGAGCTCTCCCCGTATCTTCCATTTCCAACTTCTGTTAGCTAGTCTGTTGGCTTCTTTTGACATACTTTGAGCAGTTTCCTTTCTTTGCCACCAAATACCCACAGACCAAGCCACGTGCCCCACTGACAACATGATTTCTCTAGCTGCAAAGTAATGCCACGGCATGTCTGGATTTACACTGGGTGTTCTCCTCTGGCAAGGGACTGTTCGGTAGAATGGGACATTTTGCTGAGTATTATACCTTCTCCGTCCCTGAGGGGGTCCCTAATGCTGTGGGTTCAGGTTGCCAGTGGAAGCTATGACCTCTGGAGCCAGGCAGTGGGCATCTGAGTGGGCCTTTCTTAGGAACTCCAGAAAGAGCAGAGCCCTGCAGAGAATTCTGTGGAAAAGTCACAAGGATCGGCGGCTTCTGCTCTCCAGCTGCGGGAGTGCCCAGCGTACTCACATCACAAAGCCAGCTCGCGGCCTCACCACATCAGCCCTGGAAGCCCCAGGCTGCTCTTGGGCAGCTCACGACTCTCCCATGTGCTTTGAACCACAAGTAACCAGCCTGTTGCTGCCACGGTTTGCTGTGCCGGAGCCAAGTGTGGAAGGTTGCGTCCGATGAGGGTAACTGACCGGACTTGGGATCAGCTTCGTGCAGAGACAGTCCTTACACGTGGTGATGTCAATGAACAATTTTCTCAAACACAATTAGCTGTGATCAATAACATTTCTCAGTACTTCTCAACAAAGGTGCAAGTTTGATAGATTCCAGTCAATTAAGAAGTAAGAGTAACAATGTCACTCCTTTTCATGGCTGAGTGTATTCCATTGTGCGTAAACCCCACATCTTCATCCACTCATCTGTTGATGGGCCCTTGGGTGGCTTCCGTGTCATGGCTACTGTACTTAATGCCGCATAAACACAAGGGTGCACATCTCTTTTCAAATTAGTGCTCCTGTATTTTGGGGGTAGATACCCAGTAGTATTGCGGTGATTCCATTTTTAATTTTTTGATGAATGTCCATTCTGGTTTCCACGGTGGCTGCAGCAGTTGGCATTCCCACCAGCAGTGCACGAGGGTTCCTTTCTCTGCACATCCTCGCCAGCACCTGTTATTTCTTGCCTTTTTGATACTAGCTGCTCTGACAGGTGTGAGGTGATGTCTCCTTGTGGTTTTGATTCGCATTTCCCTGATGATGAGTGAAGTTGAGCAACTTTTCATGTGTCTGTTGGCCATCTGGATGTCTTCTTTGGAAAATTGTCTATGTAGGTCCTCTGCCCATTTTTTAATCAATTATTTTCTTGGTGTTGGGTTGCATGAGTTATTAATATATTTTGGATATTAACCCCTTATTGACTATATCATTTGCAAATATCTTGTCCTATTCAATGAGTTGCCTTGTTTTGTTTTGGTGGTTTCCTTCACTGTGCAGAAGCTTTTTATTTTGGTGTAGCCCCAACAGTTTATTTTTGCTTTTGTTTCCCTTGCCTGAGGAGACATATTCGTAAGTATGTTCCTAAGGCTGATGTCCAAGAGATTACTGCCTGTGTTTTCTTTCAGGAGTTTTATGGCTTCAGGTCTCACATTGAGGTCCTGAACCTATTTTGAGTTTATTTTTGTGTATGGTGTACGAAAGCAGTCAAGTTTCATTCTTTTGCATGTCGCGGTCCGGTTTTCTCGACACCATTTATTGAAAAGACTGTCTTTTCCTCATTGTATATTCTTGCCTCCTTTGTCATAGATTAATTGATCATAGAAGCATGGGTTTATTTTCACCGATGAATGCATCTCTCTTGCCATTCGTGACAACACAGGTGGGCTCAGAAGGTATAATGCTAAGTGAAATAAGTCAGACAGGGCAAAGCAAATGCCATGTGATTTCATTTATATGTGGAATCTGAAAAACAACACACATCAACAAACAGATTCTTAAATACAGAGCTCAAACTAGTGGTTGCCAGAAGGGAGGGGAGGGGTGAACAGGTAATCGGGAGTAAGAGGTACAAACTTCCAGTTATAAAATTAGTAAGTCACGGAGGTGAAAAGTACCGCATAGGGAATACCACCAGTAAGACTCTAGTAACATTGCATGGGGACTGCATTTATCATGGTGAGCACTGAGTAATACATAGCATTGTGGAGTCACTACATCGTAGACCTCAAGCTACTGTAACATTGTGTGTCAATTATATTTCAGTAAAAGAAGAAGGAAGAGCAATGTCCCAGTGGTCTTCCAGCTGAACATTAGGGCAGTAGCTTCACGGGCAGGATATGAATTGAACGTGTGCTGTCTACTTTAGATCTGATAGAATACCTTTCTCTACCCTTTCAAGCCTTCACTCACTAGACCTTTTCAAGAAACCCAGCCCAGGGCTATCCCTTCTTCTTTCTACAAACTGAGCTGCAGAGTAGGAAGTAAATATTTTTAAGGGATAATGATGAGCTGTAGAATGTATTTACCCTGAACGTGCATACGCTCCAAAAGGAACTTTGGTGGCAATCGTGCCGAAGTTCGTAAGCAAGGACGTGAGACAGGGTGTGTGATACGTTGCAGCAATGCTCCCATGCAGGTGCCTTCTGGATTATGAATTGATGTGCTCCTGGTATCACCCAAGGGTCCTTCCTAGTGGGCGAGGGAGCTTTTCCCTAACCAAGTAAAATTCCCATGAATCCGTATTCTTTCACTGCCAGTGGAAGCTGTTACCTAGTGCTATGTTTACAGATGGGTGCCCTAATTTCTGAGGGCAACAGTTCCTTTTTTATGACCAGAGACCTCAAGACCACAGACAAAGAGGGGTGAGAAAGAATGAAGTCCCCTGCATGTTCAGCTTCTGGTTTCCATTTGGTGAGTTTGGATTCGTTCCTGCACTTGGCAGGGAGAGAGTTCTAGAAGGGGAAGTGATGCCACAGTGGCCTCAGCTACCTTGGAGATCTTATGGGTTGGCAGCTTGGCTTGGGGCTGGGACCATGCTTAATGCAAACATGAATGAACCTTCTTGTGGGTCAGAAGTCCACCCAAACTGTGTTTTCCCTTTGCCTACTTGAGCTCTGTTGTTTTTCCTATGTGCTTCCTGGAAAACAGGATTCTTCACACAGAGGCACCTGCGCTTGGCTCCCAAACGGAAAGCTCAGCGTAAAGCACAGCGTGCTGGTGACGTTAAGACTCCCCCGTTTTCTCCTTCTCTGCTCTCGGAGAAGGACAGAGAGCAGTCAATACCTGCCTTCTGTTTCAGACCTTCTTTACAACCCAGGACAGGAACGGGGCGTGGAACCCTCTTCAGCAGATTCATGAGATGTGGAAGGCTGGCAAATCCTACCTCAATGCCTACACCCCAATAGATAAATGGGTCTAGGTCATCATGAAAATTTTCCCCAGAGCTAATCTACGGGAGGATTTATATTTGCAGTCAGAAACATCCCACGTAAAATTTAATTGCAATTAACAAATGCTGACCCCCAATCTGCCGTGTCTGTCACTTCAGGAGTCTAATGTGGGATGATTCTGTGAGCAGAATTCCTACAAGTGCCGTATTCTGTTATGGCTAAACAGGCCAATGAAAACACAAAGCATATGATGTACTATTTGTCGGCTAGCTGAATTTAAGTTAAAAATATAAAAAGAAAAAAAAAGAAAACACAAAGTGTAATGATGTATAAATATGTCAGTCTGGTCACTCAAAAAATGTATTATTGAATTTGGGAAGTGCATAACACAGTATTGATTGGGGCTATTTTGACAAAATGGCTCCAAATTCTTGGATCACCTCCCCCTGTAAAGAGGGGGAGGTCTGTGTCCTTTCCCTTTGACTTTGGCTGGATGTGTGGGGGCTTCGACCAACAGCTTGTGACGATGTGCTCTCATAGGACTTGCACAGCTAGGTCAGAGAAGGCTGAGCGGCTCTGATGTTTGCTTGCAACGCTCACCCTGGGAAGCTGGCTGCACACGTGACGTCCAACTGCCCGGAGACCGCCATTCTGAGAGGTCACCTGTAGGTGCTCCCGTGGGCAGTCCCGGCTGTGCTCCCAGCCCGCAGGCAGCACCAGACTCCGCCCATGGGACTCAGCCGTCAGCAACCTCCAGCCCAGTTGGCCTTCAGGGACAGCAGCCTTGCCAATGTGTCTGACTGCAATTGTATGAGGAACCCCCAGAAGAACTGCGTGCTTGAGCCATTCCCAAATCTCTGGCCCACAAAGTCACAAGAAAAAATAAAACCATTGTTTGAAGTTGCCGAGAGTGTCGGTCCCTCGATCCAGAGCAGGAGTGACAGCACGGTTTACATCCTGAACAGAATCAGACAAAGGAGGACAGCTGGTGCATCGTCTGGACGGAGAGGACTCCAGAGCCACGAGAAGAGGGGTCCTGGTGACACCCAGCTTCCTGGATCTCTTTTAAAGAGACTTGGGAATTTGGGAGAAAGAAAGTAAAGATAACAGATTAAGTCCTGTTCCCAGAAAGTGTCAACACACCCCTGGTTTTAATTCTACAAGCACATGTCATGTAGCGTCAGCGTCAGAGTGATATGTTGCAGGATTGGGGTCGCCTTTTTATCCCGATGGTTACAGCTTGGGGGCTGCATCTTTTTGGAGGTGTAATAACACTAAGTCGTTTCAGTCTTCTGGGAGTGATCACTGGCCCATTCTCATGAAACTCACACGGATGTGCCTTTCTCACCACGTGATGAACACTGCACACAAGTGAGGAGGCATGTACTAAAAACCAGGTTCGTAGATGCTTTTAAAATAGTTTTTTTTTTTTACGTCTGTATATTTGCAAAACCAGAGAAGAAAACAAAGGAGACACATCTATTCCTCTGTTACACATGTGACTCTCTTGTAGCGAGAGAGAAGACTTAGTCATGGAAAGCCCGTTACAGCACGTCCTGGTATGTCTAAAATATGTACCAAAAATCACAGCAAGAAACAGACTACAGATTTCACTCCTGAAGCCCTGGCGAGTGTTCTCATTCAGGGGCCTCTGATGCACCATGCATTAAAAAGGAATACAGCCATGATGTTTTGAGTGCTCGTGTCAATCTGGCTAATAGAACCAAATCAAATGGTCGGAGCTTCCATAATCATCAGAAACAGCAGGTGGGTCAGGTTTGTACTCAGGAACGCTAAGTGGGTCCTGGGGTCTCCTGGGGGCAGGAAAACGTCAGAGACAAGAAACAGTGGGAAGTAAGTTAGGTTCCTGGGCTGGGGAGCCAACCCACCTTAGCTTTGAATTCTCGCTTTGAAAATTACTAGTCCTGTGATTTGGAGGTTTACCTGATTTCTGCAAGCCTCAGTTTCCCTCACATATAAAGCACGAACAATACCAAACGAGATAGGAGCATCTTTTAATTCCAACAAAGGAGGTTTCTATCTAACCGTGGGAAGGAGGGGCTTGCGTGACCACTGTGTGTATGCTCTTTCAAATGTCTAAAGCTTGGACCAAATGCTTAATCATTAAATGCCAGTAGATTCACAAAATTTACACGGTATGTCCACTCCTCAACATAGCCGATGGGAATGCCATTTGGTATCACTTTTGCGAAAATATTTGATGAAATATATCCAAAGTCCTAAAAATCTGTCTCTTCCTGATCCAACACCTTGAATCTGGGCCTTCCCACTATTAGCTCCAGGGGTAGTCACTGCAAGCCGGCTCTATGTTTATACAATGTTTTATTATGTGGCTGTTATAATGAGAAAAGTAGATATCCAATGATACAGAATAGCACACCTAATATATTCTTACAGATATATGGCAGGTTCCCAAACACTACGGGGACTGTTATTTATCTCGATAAGTTAAACACACGTACGACTGTGCGAGTAGGAGGATAAACACAGACGAGTGAAGATGAAGCAGGTCGTACGTGTGCTAAAACTCGGAGGGAGGTCAGAGCTTCCCCTAGGCTTACACGTCCCTCTGTCCAGAGAGAAAGGTAACCCCCAGCCCGACCTCCACTGCCCTCTGCGCCCAACCAGCGACTGGGCTGGGCAGGCCAACAACACCCGCCACTCAGTTGTGTGATTATGGGTAATTTGCATTATCTTCCTTTTGCTTATCTATATTTCTTAATTTTTCGACCCTGAGTAGGTTGTTTTTTTTTAAGATTTTATTTATTTATTTGACAGAGATAGAGACAGCCAGTGAGAGAGGGAACACAAGCAGGAGGAGTGGGAGTGGGAGAGGAAGAAGCAGGCTCATAGCAGAGGAGCCTGATGTGGGGCTCGATCCCACAACGCCGGGATCACGCCCTGAGCCGAAGGCAGACGCTTAACCGCTGTGCCACCCAGGCGCCCCCTGAATAGGTATTAATATCTAGTTTTTTAAAAATTGGGCCCTGAAATTCCTTGCACCACCCCACACCTCTATCACCCCCAGTTCCATCCTTCACACTCAGAGCGGTGGTAGATGTGGGGTTGTTGGCCGGGAGGCCACGGCCAGAAGCCCCTGCGTCTGTCCTTTCTGTGTTGCTAATATGCGATCTCTCTGGCCATTAGGTCCTATCTGCTCAAACGATCTCAACAACACAGAATCAAAAACTGAATGAGGATCAGCAAAGGGTGGCTTGGAGCAAGTGGAAGAATGAACCAAGAATGTATCCGACACTTCCCTTTCTTACTGACTTACTACATTTTGAATGATTTATATTTAAAATAGATGGCTTCTGTCTTCCTCTGAATTCTTCCACGTGCAACAGTAATACATTTTATTTGTTTTTGGCTTGTGCCTATGGCTGCAGAGATACGAGTAAGTTATCTCTCCATCCTCAACCATGCAAGAAACTTGGTGTCTCTGAAAACTGCCTAGACCGGAAATATGCCCTTCCTGCCGGTAAACAGTGAGACTACCGAGGGGGAGTGTGCAGGTAGATAAGTCAATATAAGATAAATTCATGCGCACGCCCTTCCAAAATACCCCCAAAAGTCCACTCCAAGCAATGAAATGGCAAATTCCCAGGATTTCTGTCCACTGCTCTGTATTTTAATGGCAGCGGCCCTTTCTATCTTAGACATCTACCGACATGAAAGACATCACCCCCAAACTTAGTGGCTTGAGACAGTGAATATTTAGTGCCTCATGGTCCTTGCTTCAGGAACCCCAGAGCGGCTGAGCTGGGTGGGCTGACTCGGGGTCTCTGGGGGGCCTGCACATAGGGTGCTGGATGAGGCTGTCATCCTTTGAAGCCTTGATGGAGGCCGGAGAAACCACACTGAAGACAGTCTTCCCACGTGGCTCTGGGCACCGGCCTCTCCCCCAGGGGACCAGCCCCCTCACCATGTGCCGCCAGCCTCCCCAGGGCCAGTGATCCGGACACTCAAAGAGGAGCCCGTGCTCCTTCTGGTCTCAGGTACACACGCAGTCAAACTCACTTCACACGTTCTCTCCATTAGAAGCGAGTCACTGAGTCCAGCCCACACTCAAGAGAAGGATTATCAAAGCACTTGGGGACATGTTGGAAACCACCACAGAGCCTTACTAGAAACATGAACATTTACCTTTTATTTCTGACTTAGGACTCTATCAAAGTATGTTTTTCTCTGATTTAACTCAATAGAGTACAGACATTTTTTTCCCAGACACCTGAACAATTGAAACGTATTAACTCACACTGTCTTAACCTCAGATATTTTTAGGAAGGTAAGTGAATTTTAGTCTGTCTCCAAAAAACACAAAAACCAGTTAGGTGGGGCCATAGAACCAAACCTCGGTCAGGATTGAGTATCTCACCCCCGAGGTAGACTGTCTAGGACAACCTATGGCCTCCATCCTGGACATTTTCCACTTGTGTGGAGAAACAGCCCAGTGAGGGTTGAAACCAGTCCAGAAAGATGGCTCACGTAAGCGTCTGTGAGAGGACGGGGTGGCTACGTTCAAGAGCAAAATACAACTCCTGTTATTACTACTAGTTTCATTTTACTTTCATTGCCTTAGAGAGCTGCCAGAATGGAAAAGGAGATTGATGGGTGTGTGGAAGCCGGCCTGGGGGAGGGGGGCCAGTCACAGCAGGCTCCTGGAGGAGAGGTCAGGTGAGGACTCTTCAACCTGCTCATTCTCTTCAGCCAGGCACACGCAGACACACTGTGCTTCCCAGTGCGGTGGCCTGTGACTTGTAGAAGGTGGCAGCTGGAGAGAGATGTCTTACAGGGGTATTTGCTGATACGAGTTCTAAGCTAGGAAGGACGGTGGATGGCCATGAGTGCTCATGGAATCACCGTCATCGTCCAAACAACGACCGTGCTGTCTTTCTGCGGTGCTCGGTGTAACTGGGCAGAGGAGAGAACCAGTACATGAGCCCCACGAAACTCTCGAGAAGGTGTCCTGGTGGGTCCACCTTTGAGATCTGCAGGAATCTCAGGCCTCCACTGTAAGGAAAAAGCTCATGTCTTTAGATCTTTCAAAAAACAGAAAGAAATGCTAGTTCTTACCCCTCTAGGCTTTAGATTTAGGAAAAAAGCACTTCTTCAAATCTGCCTACAAATGTATTTGTCATAACGTCCACAGCACGTGGTGTTTGAGGAATGGGAAGTACTCTCCGAGCAGAGTAATGCCTTGGGCATGACCGGGTTTTGGGGAGGGGTCGTCTTCTCACCCGAAGACCCCATGTGAACGCTCTCTGGTCTTCCTAAAATACCATACTGCACTGAGAATTACTGCAGGAATGGCAAGCATTACAGTGGCGACCCAGGACACAAGCCAGGGATCTAGAGGAAAATGATAGTGAAATACGGGCTAAGACTCGTCGGTACAGCAGCCGTATGCCCGGCACAAGGGAACCGAGGTGCTCAGTGCTCACCAGCGGAACCACGAACCTGTTGGGTTCTATGTCCTGTGAGATCCTTTGGGATTTCCAGCTTTTACTTACTCAAAAAATGCCCAGTACCTATTTGTTGAGAGGTCAGTGCACTGGATTGTTTTCTTTCCTCACCAGCTGGGAAACACTGGGGGCTTATATTTCTGGACTCTAACCAGCTCCCCACCTGGCCACCAAGGGTGCTGGCTGACGAGAGTTTAGGTGACGAAGTCAACCTGACAGCAGGTTAGGAAGCGCTACATTGCAGGACCTTATTTGGATGCCCACCCCCAGATCTGTAAGGATGGCCATGTGTGGTCTAGCAGAAAGGCTATGGAGAGACACTGGTAAGTCCCTGTCCACGTGAGTTCACTCTCCGTGCATTTCTTGACATATTTGTGTTTACCCTGGAAAAGCCAAAGCACGTCATATTAGTAAGAATTTAATTTTACTATTTGAGCGAAGTAAGTTATGTAACTAGCTACAAGGAATGCAAAAGCAATTTACAAACATGAAATTGCTTTAAGGAGTAAATGTAGAATGGCGCTATTAAGATTATCATCAAAATTCAATTAAATGTTCACTGGTTTTGGGTTATGAAAAGGAGAACACATACAGAAGAGCAATGCTAGCCAACTCTTAAATAATAATTAGTGGAAGCAACGTTTCCTGATTTGGCCCTGAAAGTCGGTGAAGCATTTCAAATAAATTTTATAAAAGCAAATTTTAAAACTACCTGGAGTATCATTCAGCAAGTCTTGGGAATCTGACCTCTTCCACAAATGGAAGTTGAGTATTTTTCTGGTGTGTAAAAAAGTTTTCTTTTTTTTTTTTTTTGCTTCCTGTTGAAATAGTTACTTTCACCCATATATGGCTCCAAACATACAAAAACCATTTTAGAGCGGCTGTCGAAATTATTCACCCTTGGCCTAGAGCTAATTTTGGTTTTCACTCCCAGCAACATCTTCCGGGAAAGCGTAAGTGAAAATAGGATTAGAATGCCCGTGTACACACTGTGGAGCGTTCTTCAAAAGAAACTACATACATGTCCTTGGGTTGGTTGGTTTGTTTGTTTTCTGTTTGGGGAACATCTGTTGATCAAAAGGCTGCTCGTGGCTCTTCAGAAACACATTTTCCAGGGTGTGTGTGTGTGTGTGTGTGTGTGTGTGTGTGTGTGTGCTGGAGAACTTTGGACACGCTTACTGATTTCAAAGCAGGGCAATATCTTTTCGATGACGTCAGCTTCCACTCCCCGGTACTGGGAACTCACCGTCCTCTGAACTGAAAGTTAAGGGCTGGGTGCCAAAGGTTGTCTCACCTGTGAGCGTATTTGCTGGAAGCCCAGCTAACTATGCCGACCGGTTTTGACAGGGAGGCAAACCTCTCCGGCATTTACATGCATCAGCCTCAGGGCTATCTCTGGATCATAGAAAATTCCACAGAGAATCTCCACACTTCCCGGCCTGCCATCGTCCTCACAAGGCTGCCTGCTCCTCTAGCCGTCAGAACAACACGGAATGAAAGTATTCTGACTCTCGTGGGCCTGAAGTGAATCTTGCCATTTTTAATACGTGGTGTCACCTTGTATGAAACACCCACAGCCAAAACTCCCCCTGCCTCAATTGTTATATAATCACACGCTAATATTCTTAGGGACAGGTGTATGGACAGACTTCTCCGAGGGATGTAAGGAGAGTCTCTTTCCTGGGATTCCAGGAGCCATCCCATTCAGAAAACAGGGGAGTAGATGAGGAATTCCCCCAAACCCACACACACACACACACACACACACAGAGTAATGTATACCTAAGACATTCTAGAATGTTCTTTACAATTTCTCCAATAATTCATATCACTGTGTAAGTCTGATTTCTTCCAACTTTACATATGAAAACACATTTTAAAACATTCTAACATCTCTCTCTTGTTTAAAAAGATATTTTTAAAACCATTCTGAATGAAAGATAATGGGTGTAAGTCCTCCCACCCTGTGTTTCTTCTGTGGGTGACTGACATCTCACTAAGTAAAATCAGACAGAGGCCCTCAACGAGCCCCTGACCGTGACAGAGCTACCCTTTCAGAGCAAGGCAGTTGCCAGACTAGCTGGTGAAGGAAACGAAACCCAGACTGAACGATACAGGCCCTAAAATAGCAGCAGGGTTATAACCACGGCAGCAGGAACAGCTGCTAATTGTGTGCCAGGGCCCTCTATTCTGGCCTGCCACTGTCGAGGGGCGCGGGGACTTGGGGTGCAGAAGCAAGCAGGCCACCCGGCACACAGTTCAGAACCACAAATCAGAACGTCTAACAACAGCACCCGGGGCAGAGCCATCTTTGTGAAAAGCTTTTAAAGAGTTTGCTTCCAGAGATCCAGGAGGGATGGTAAGTGATGCTCACCGAGAACCAGCCCTGCGTCAAGCAGCAGACTGGGCATGTCCCCTCCCTGAGACCCTGAGGAGTCCGTCTCCGTGTCCTCATGCTACAGAGGAGACTGGCTCGAGGTCGCACCGCTGGAAAGCTCCTTCTAGAACACCACAGATGGACGAGTGAGCTGACCGTCTGGGAAAGAGTCTTACCTGACCCACCCCTAACCGATGACCGTCGTGCAGAGGGAACTCTACGTTTCAGATTGTCAAACAAATCCTAAGACCCAGGGGCCTACAGGCAGGCAGGGGAGGAAGACCAGGCAAGCGGGGGTGGCTGGAAAGAAGAAGCTGGATGAAGGGAGGGGACACTGTGGCAACACAAAGGGGGGCAGGGATGGGGGCAGCTGGCAAGACAGGAGCCTAAAGACAAGAGGTACATTTTCCGCCCTTTACCGAGCGTAGGCTGCAGGGTTCAGATCTAGATGAGTTCAACCTAGCTGGCCAGCTGTAGGGCTCAGGCCGGAGGGACTTTGAGGCCACACCGTGGAAAGTGAGAGCCAGCTGCGGAGACTCACCTGTCCCTTGGCTGCGGGAGGATCAATGTCCCGAAGATACTCGGAGCGAGCCCCCAGGATGGGGCATGGAGGGAGACCACAGATGCCTGTCCTGTCACTTTAATTTGAGCAGAAGCAAGAGGTGACCAGCACCAGTCGATAGACAGCCCACAAGCTCCTGATAAGCGGAAGCAGTTCGGGGGTAGACTTTGCGTATCTTAGCGTCTTCAGGGGACCCAGAGATCCAAGTGACTTGTAGATGCTAGAGATGGACCAGGTCACTCCGGAATGGATTGAAACCCTGAAATTAGCCCAATCCACTTCTGCATTCCCACATTGCGTCTGACTGGGACCTGAGCCCATGGCCCATGGCCTATCACAGACTGTGGGCCCAGGTCCCCAGGACCGTACGGCTCCCCTAGGAACTTCAGGCTTTAGCAGAAGGACAGAAGATGACTATCTTTCCAGCAGTTTCCATGGCAGCATGTTCTTAAACTGTGCTCCCGTGACTGAGGCCCGAGCGACAGCACCGTCACAGTGAGGCCGGTTGGCCCTCATCCCAGGCACACAGGGACCCTGCAGGTGCACGTGCATCGGGCTGAGGGCGCAGGCCCATCCAACCCAGCGGCGCTCACACACCATGCACACCAAGGCCGCCTTGGGCAGCCGGTGACAGGAAAGCAGGGTCGTGCCCACCGTATTCCTTCTTTATAACTGAGGGCAAACATTGACTTAGCAATTACAGAATGCCTTCCCCCACCTTAGACGCTTGTGTAGACTTCTACTGAATGTCAATAAGATGTTAATTATTATAACCTAATGACGCCTTGAAAGTGAGGCTTTAGATGAATTTTTAACACACACTTGAGAGCGCACACGGTCGTCGTGTAATTCTCTACGGGGATTTTGAAAGAGAGCTGGTTGGTACCCAGATGCTGCCACAGAGGGAACAAGATTTTAAATGGGGGAGGGGGCAAAACCATGCCTGGGTGTGTGTCTGAAGTTCCCTTGCCACTGCAGGAAGCCCTGCTCCCCTCCTTGCTTCATCCTACTCGTCGGGCACTATCACACCTCATGAGTCAGCGAGGGGGCCGCCCGCGAGGGCCCTGGAATGTGTCTCGGTGCACTGCGCATCTGACCCAAATCACGTTAACGCCCCCAAACAGCCCGGGATGCTAGTTCAGACATGGTCGGACTAGACATACCGATTCTCTTCCTCCCCCCACCAGCCCTGTCCTCGGAGCTCTGTTCCATGTCTTCCAGCCCACCGCCCAGGGGCAGTCAGAGCGCTCCAGCCCTGATCTGCAGTGATTTGCAAAAATGCTAGCCAACACCCGCCCCCCCCCACCCGGGGGCCAGGGCTGCCTTGTCCTGAAGGCTGTGCGGCACTGACTCACACAGGTGAATCACCTAAAATGTGCCCCATGACGCCTCTGGGGGGCCAGCTTCTAAATTCAGGGAGCGGCGGGCACGGATCGCACAGACACATGCCAATATGATTTCATGATTCCGGGCAAAGGGCCGCAGAGTTTGTCCCCGGAAGAATCCCGGGGAGATGATGCTATTTGACACCATCTCATTTCACGAATGTGGAAATGGAGGTCCAAGGTCCGGCGGTCACTTGCGAGCAAAGCCAGGCGACCAGCTGGAGGACACCTCTCAATCTTGGGGGAAACCTCTACTCGTTTGGGACAGGACTTGGAGGACGGGAAGACATGGCCACTTCGCTGGGCAAAATTACAGCAGCGTTTCACGCTGCAGGGCAAGCATTCTCGCTCCCATTAGGGAAGCTTTGGTTCAAGCACAAATAATCAACAGGGCAATGGGCAACACCGTGCCAAAACTGCTCACCGAAAGTTTCTTTTTTGGTATTAGAATGATGAGTGTATTTTCCCTAAGAACTTTCTGGCAACGTGTCCGCAGAAAGCCACACACACAGTAACAAAGTGCGGCGCTTAGCAGTTAGCAGATGACATCCTTGTTATTGAAACAGGAAGTGAGTCAGCCACGACAGATCATATATTTTATTCCGTGGTGTTGGCTCACTTGAAAAAAAATAACCTATCACAAGGCAACAGCGTTTGTTGTCTAAATAATACATTTTTTTTGGATGAACATGTAACACAGAGGTTGATACTTTGAAATTTTAATTAATGGTTTCTAGGAAATTAGGAGAGACTTGCTCAATCAAGATCTCATCGTTAAAATCTTGCAAAATGGATTTCACAGGTATTCTAACAGAATCAAACAAGTATTTTTTTAATGAAAGGAAAAATAAGTTTAATACTTTCAAGGGCATGGATTCTAGTATTTGGTATTCTTTGTAAAACCGTCTACAAAATAAAGAGTAGTAATATGATTGCTATTAACTAGAAGCTTACACTCGCTCAGGGGAACTATTTAAGACATTCAAAGGGACTGAGTTTTTAGATATTACTAATTTCAGAATTTTTATTCATTAACTCTGAGCAGAGCTGCGATAAAGTCTGTCCTTGTCCATTAAATCTTTGCATCTATACAGTGTATATTGGCAACATAAAAAATATACTTCAGGACAAATGCTGAAAACACTGAAATACATTTCCATATATACAACGAAAGCTCTTTGCCTACTGAACACTGCGAATACGTTTATAGTGCATGGGCTATTCAAGAACAATGCCTCTATAACTGAAATGTGCTCAAAATAAATAAAGAAGGATTTTTGAAATCCTATTATTAGATGCTCACAAATTCCCCCACCCAGCCTTTCAATGATTCAAACAGAAAGGCTTCTCTGCCTACAGAGTCAGATGTGTGGCATTCTTGTCAAGTGCTGGCCATCCAGAAAAATCTTCGCCCTACACACCACGTACTTTTAAGGAACATCTCCCACAACGGGATGCAGCAGACAGACCCTGGAAGGAGAGCCCTGGGAAGGTTCCAGGCGGGCCTCTTCGTGCACAGACACCAGAGCCAGAACCACTGCGTGGTCCCTGCACCTCCCGCCTCCTTCCCCAGGATCCCCCGTGTCCCCCCCCCCTTGTGGGACCCTCCGGACTGCGCTGGCTCAGTTCCCTGCCCTTTGCTCCAGCGGTCGGAGGGCA
Source organism: Ailuropoda melanoleuca (assembly GCF_002007445.2). Lineage (NCBI taxonomy): Eukaryota > Metazoa > Chordata > Mammalia > Carnivora > Ursidae > Ailuropoda > Ailuropoda melanoleuca. Next base: position 3,409,252 of record NC_048232.1, on the reverse strand, counting down.
CGGGCTCTTTTTTAGTTTTGTTCTGCTTTCCCCCACCTTAAATCTCAGAATGAATAGTTTCTGTCTGTAATTGTCGGTTTTATAGTTTTAAATAGTGAACCAAGACCCCTAATGTCTTCTCTGAAAGGATTCGCTCATTGCTGCCTGTGACCTTGGGGAGCGCCCCTCCACACTGACACTTCACTGTGTCTGGAGGGAGGGATGGGCTCAAAGAAAGCGCCTTTGACATTTTTGTCTTTATTAGTTTCACATTGCCTGTTATCTGCTATTTCCACATTCTGCATAGATCTAATTTAGGTATTTAAAAAAAAAAAAAAGGAACCCCAGACAGTATCCTGGATTGGCAGTTTCAAAAACGCATGTGGTTTCAAGCCTTCGTTGCAGATCTGAAGCGAATTATTTCTGTAAATGTGTGAAAAATTGACTTTCCTAAAAACTGACTTCTGATGTATATGAGCTAAAAGCCTATTCGGGAAAACCGCAGTGCCTGACATTTCCTCTCCATTATTTTCCTCGAGACATGAAGAGTCCTCGATAATTTTAGCTTTCTAAAATGACAGATTCCGTCAATTTGCTTTTTAGAGGAACATGTTTTCTTGTGCCCTGTCCTGTAGTATTTTACCTTACAGCATTAAGGAAACATCGCTCTGCTCCGCCGTCTGTAAGGGCTTCTGGGCTCAGGAGAGCGACAGGATTTCTCACCACAGAAGATCCCGTCCTTGTGGTCGTATGCTCACTTCACAGAGAGACAGTCACACTGTAGCATTTCCTCGCTACCCTGACAACATGTTATTTTCAAGTACCACTTTTTTCCCAGCCGGTTCCAGGATTTAACTCCTAATGAGATGTTGCATTTCAACAAGGTAACCTTTTAAAACAGTGTTATAAATAGCCCATCATTCCAACGCTTTTCTTCCACGGACACTGTCTGAGGGTGGATAATTCTAGCCAAATATTTGCTACCTACTCAGTCTCTCCAATTAATCATTAAAATGCTCTCGAAAGGGGCGCCTGGGTGGCACGGCGGTTAAGCATCTGCCTTCGTCTCAGGGCGTGATCCTGGCGTTATGGGATTGAGCCCCACATCAGGCTCCTCTGCTACGAGCCTGCTTCTCCCTCTCCCACTCCCCCTGCTTGTGTTCCCTCTCTCACTGGCTGTCTCTATCTCTGTCTCTGTTGCATAAATAAATAAAATCTTTAAAAAATAAATAAATAAATAAATAAATAAATATAAATAAATAAATAAAATACTCTTGAAACCTGGCATGTTTTTCCGAATCTGTTTATAACAACAATACTATACTTTATTCTTAAGGAAACCTAAAGGTACTCATTCAGGCTGTCCTTTGCTTGGGTCAGCTACAAACTCTTCACAGCCCAGGAATTAATTGGCTTCGATACAGCCAGGAGACCCTCACTCTTGTGTGTCTGTGTGTCTGTGTTTGTGTATCTGTGAATGTGTGGACCTCTGAGTTGTCTGTGTGTGTCTGTATGTACTTGTGTGAGTGGTGCGTCTCTGTGTCTAGCTGTGTGTGTGAGTGTGTGTGTGTGTACGTGTGCATGCACCTCTGTGTGAGTATGTCTGTGAATTTATCTGTATCTCTGCATTCGAGTGTGTGTGTGTGAGTGTGTGTGTATGAATGTGCCCACGTGTGTCTGTCTACGTGCCTAGTCCCAACCAAGACTATTTCTAGAAGCAATAAAAACCAAGAAAGTGGGGTGCCTGGGTGGCTCAGTTGGTTGGGCGTCCAATTGGCTTTGGCTCAGGTCATGATCTCGGGGCGGTGAGATGGAGTCCCTCATGGGACTCCACACTCAGAGGGGAATCTGCTTGAGATTTTCATCTCTCTCTCCTTCTCTCCCTCTGCCCCTCCCCCTGCTCTTTCTCTTTTTCTCTCTCTCAAATAAATAAATAACAATCTTATTAAAAAACCAAACAAACAAGTGATCAGCGAAATCAAGGAAGACAGTGTGCCTTTGCACCATGGTCACAAGGACGACTGCGTGGAGAGGCCACCAAGCCCTCCTACCTGCTAGCCATCAAGGACCAAGAAGGCACCACAAGAGTGGGGACATGGGGACTCCCCTACGGTCTGAGGCCATTTAAAGCCAGTGTATGAATGGATGTCTATACAACCGAGAAGACACAGAAATAGAGGGGGAGAAACAAGCGTTCCTCCTCCAGGAATTCACCTGCCCTCCGTGCCCAGCACTATGACTGCCCCCCCGAGCCCTGAAACGGGGAAAAAAAGCCTCTGCATTCTGCTGGTAAATGTTACCCCACGTTTCATACCTGCAGAGTCTGCCTGGGAGTCAGGCTGGGTTTGTCACCATACCTTAAACAGAGCTGTGTCTGGAACTGTGGGCTAAGCATACATTATCTCATGTAATCCCCAGCCAGTCGTGGAAAGGAAGCGTGCTTCTAACTGCCATGCAGAGAAGTTGAGTCAAGCCGCCAGTAGACATTAGAGATTAGGTAGGAACTCAGGGCTGTCTCCAAGAGCAGACCCTCGGCCATGACCCTGAAGGAGGGCAAATGAAATAAAATCAACACTGTGTGTTTAAACTCCATAGACGAAGGATATGTTATTAGAGCTTATGGATCCCGGGTCACCAAGCTGACTTCCAAACTCTTCAATAACAAATAGGGAGCGGGAAATCACTAAGCCCCTTGCTGTTACAATTCCATCTCTGGGGACTGATGCTGAAATCTCTCATCTCAGGCAACACTCCACAGAGCCTTTCACAGGAGTCGAGGACTCTGGGAAGGGTCAAGTAGGCAAGTGCCTCGGTACCAGCTAATCCATGCAACCCAATGTCACTTTCAGATTTGGGAACGGTGGTATGGCCCACCAGGCTGCCCAGGGTTTGTGTGAGACGTGGGGCTCAGAGCTGCAAGGTTTCCTCATGTGTGCCCATGACTCCAAGAGAAAGAAAGGTTCACTTACCAAAACAGAGAAGAAGCACCGCTAGGTACACAGCCATGCAAAGAGCCCAGTTGTGCAAATGGCCCCGTCATGCACATGGTCCAGTTGTGCAAAGGGCCCAAGCAAACAGTGTTGCTTAGAAGCCAACTCATGTTTGCTCCACTCCTGGCAGTTTGTGCACCACACGAAATCAATCTTGGAGAACCTTCCAGGAAGGAGGCTGAAGTGCTCGGGACTCTGTTTCCTCTAGAAGAACCCCCCACCCGAAGCCGTGTGCCTCCCAGTGTTCCGGGCTCTTTATCAGATCGACAAAACCAAACAACAGAGATATCATGCTGGCTGGGGAGCTGAGGGGCTTTTGAAATGGTTTCATCTTCCCTGGCGGTGGTCAACCTGGTTTCCTACATCAGATTCAAGTAGTCTTACAACATATTCAAACAGAAGCTTTTCCATGAACAAACTTATTGTAAGTTTTAAAGTACTGTTTACCTCCGAAAAGTTTCGTGTAGGTTGTCCTGACCTCTACAAGTTTATATCTGAGGTTGCCTAAGAACAAACGTTATGTAAGGAAAAAAAAGGACAATTAAAATGTAAAGAAGTACCTAAGGCAATAGAAAATCCTTAAATATCTTTTAAAATCATGGCAGAAGAGGACTGATTGTCACTTGTCTTTCTGCATGCGCTTCCTGCCAGATATCACCATGCCTTCCTTTTATCCCTCCCTCTCACCCCTCTCTCGGCAAATGCACTTCATCCAAGAACCACCCTAAGATAGCCTTCCCTGACTCCCCCTGCTCTTCGCTTCCCACCCCACCCCCTCCAGGGCATCTGTCATCACCTGAGTTACTACTTGTTCACCTGCTGTCCCTCCAACAGAATGTGAGCTGGGTGGGGAGGTAGTTTTGGACACTGTTGTATCCTGAAGGCATAAAATGATGCCCCCAAAAAGCAAGCAGTCAGCAACAACATAGAAAATGATTTTCTCTGAGCGCTTGGCATGGGTTGCATACATGCAATGGAATGGTGTTACCATAGATGATAAAGGTTTGTGACTCCTCTGAAAATGTGAACATTTCATGGAAATGAGAAAGTTGCACGGAAGGCTAGACGACCTTCCACACTGAGCTAAGGTGGAGATCACCTTTATTATGGAGGCTTCTCTTTTCGGAGAAAAATGTCACAAAACTTTGGCCCACATATGGATTTGCTAAGTTCTCAATATGTTTCCTTTGATTATGGGAATTTCATTTTGGGTTCTTTCTGAAAAATCAAGCAAGCGTGGTTAAAGGCACCACATTTCTTTTCATGCTTTCTTCATGTTCTTTCTCTCCCCTCCCCCTCTGCTCACGTGCTCGCTTTCTCTCTCTCCCCCTTTCTCTCTTACATCTTGGGCTTATCAAGCTTTTATAAAACCCAGTATATGAAAACGGAAAGAAAACAGATGTCTATCACTGGCAGAGTAAGAAAAAATGCAACCATGATCTTTATTGTGGGCTGTTAAACTTATTTTTTTAATGAAATTCACTCCCTTTGGTTTAAGCTAACAGTCCAGGCTCATAACTTTGCCCCCATTCTCTCTCTCTCACCATTGAAATAAAAATGCACCGTTACAACAACAAATACATAACAGGGATTAAATAGGGAGATGTAAAGGAGAGCTCAACACGGGTCTAGAAAACAATTTGGCAACAGTGGGTGGAGCGAGGTATCAGGTGGAGACGTCTACAGCCTGGAATATGCTGGAAGTGGGTTTCAGACGAGGTGAGTGTCAGCACACCCATCTGAATCGCAGAGATGCTGGAACCAGAGTGAAACACAGATGGGTGTGGGGGTGAGAAGTGGGTGGAGGACAGGAGGAACAACTGAAGTCCTATCTATGGGGCAGTGTGCCAGTCAAAACCTCAATCTCCATTCCCCTATGCCACCCATCCCCTTAGAGCGCAGGCACTTACATTCCAGCAAAACATCAGACCCCTCCCTTCCCCAAGACACAAGAGCAAATGCTTCAGACAATGTCTGGCATTGGGTAAACACACAGCCTGTGGGAGCTCCCCACCCACTTATCCTAAATGGTTTGTCCCTTAGAGTCCTGGAAAGAACTGCTACCAGAAGCGATGTCCCTGGAAACATCTCTAGAAATGGAAAATGCTAGAAGACCACAGGTATACATAGGTATCCCCAGCCATGTGAGAAGAACCAAGACGTTACTAGAGGATGTACTCCTGAAAAACTGAACGATAAACACAGAAAACAAGAGAAAAGGGAATCCACAGTCCGAGAACAGCCACATGCGTCCAGACTGGCTGTCACCTAGAGGGTCACTCTGTCCAACACTCCATTTTATTTTTTTCTTCCTTCAATTTCTCCAGCAAACAATAAAATATCATGTGTAAACATATTTCTGAGTCAGCCTGTAATTTATCCCATGGCTGTGAACTTATTCAGGATCGCAACTCACATAGGTCGTTCCTAAGTGCGAAGCAATTTAGGACATAAAATTAGCTATGACTTCTTTAGGATGAAGAGTCATCCTTTGTCTTAATTTCTAGATGGGCAAAAAGAGGGGCAAAAAGCGAAGTAAAATTGGAGAACCAATCTTATCTTCATTTACTAAAATTAGAAAATACTTTGAAGTGACATCATTAACCCTTATCCTTACAGACGCGTAATGCCACTCAGAGAGCATTTACTGAACTGCTGCTAGATCAAGCATTATGCTAAGAGATAGTTATGAAAAAAGAATGAGAACCCTCTTTGTTCAGCCTATTAGAGGAGACAAAGGCCTAAGCCAGCCACTGAAGCCATGTGTATCTGTGGCGCTAAACGACAGTGTACACATCCTGCAAGTATGAGCGGGGTTATTTGTTTATTTGTGTGTTACATATTTGCAGGGGCCCAATACCTGAAGACCATCTATATTATTACCTGATTATGAGATTTAATTTCCTGGGGAAATTTTTAATGATTGCTAAGTGTTTAGCAGGCACTCTTGGCAGTTCCTTTTTATTTAGAACATAGTAGGTGAAAAGAAGACGAAAGGCGTTCACCTGCAAACATAATCCTACCTTATTTAATTCACAACAGTGGACTTTAATCTTACTTGGAATTGCCAGTCTGCAATTCTCTCACTCAGCTGTGGGTTTTTATGTTCTCTCTCTCTCACTTTCTTTTTTTTTTTCTTTAACAATTTAAGGCTCAATGACAGGCTTTGGATTTAGACCAAATGCATCAATCATTAATTTCTGGCAATCTTCCCTTTTCTTTGTGTCCTCTTATAAACTCTAGCTCTGAATTTCAATTTGTAGAGGCTGCCTTATAGAGTGAGTAGGCAACATTATTGCTTCTAGAAAAGTCTCTTAAGATGAGTGCCTGCTGACATCTGCAGAGGGAAGAAGGATGGCAGTACTCGTCATTACTTCTTGGAAGCTTGCAGTCTCCTAGGGAGAAGCAGCTTTCATGACTACCTGGGATGCAACACAACAGCACACCTCTCGACAGGTAAACTCGGGAAGCTTGCCTTCTGGGCACCATCTCACTGAGAGTGAACTGAGCTGCGTTTCTGAGCCGAGCCATAAACCCTGTCCGCCCTGGCGGTGAGATGTCGACGTGGAGGTCAGCGCCCCTCATGGGGTGCTTGCAGACCTTGGGGAGAACGACAGCACAGCAAGCCACAGCCACAGCCCAAGGCCATTACTGCAGAGGCGACAGAGGGCATAACAAGGTGCTGGGCAAACTGATGGGGAGCTGGGGAGGGCTTCTAGGGGGTGCATTTGGGCGGAGTCTCCAAAGCCATGCAGGGGACAGTTACAGAGGGTTCTCCGGTATTGCAAGGTGGGACACACCTGGCTGACCAAATCAGGAGGAACGTGGAGGAGACAGTGACACAGGATGTGACTGCCTGGCGCTGCGGCAGCCAGGTCCAAGGGAGCAATCAAGCCCTAAAGGCTGATGTGGGGGCCCCATAGCTCACCACCCCAAACCTCATCTCCCTGCTACCAAATCCTGGGGATGTTCCTCAGAAGCAAACCTGCGGTCTTTTCTCTGGGTTCCCATGGCTACAGTCACGCAAGGCACTGGTCGTGCCCTTGGGCTCGGCTCAAACCCCAGCCCGGTTCCTCAGCCCCGAGGCCGCAGAGCTCGAGCTCCGCTCGCTCCACTGTTTCAACCTGGATCTGCTGCCCTCAGCCAGGTGACCTCAGGCAGCCGATGGGCTTCTCCTCGCCTTGGCTTCCAGATCTACGGAATGAGATAACAAGAACATTGATCTCAGAGGCTTGTACAGCCAAGCACATAGGAAAGATCATGTTTCCTTACTCCCAGCTGGATGATTTCAGACAAGTCATAGAATCTCTCGTGTCTCTGTTTCCTTTCGATTTACCATGGCAGTGGCGAGGTAGTCGTGAAGATTAAAGCAGGTAATCCACGCAGAACGCTTAGCAGAGGAACCCGGCAGTGCTCTGGTGTCCGGCGGTGTTGATCCAGCCTCCGAGGAGAGCTGCTTAGAGCTTAGGGTCACTGCCTAAGGGTCACTTGCCTGCCATCCGGTCATTCTTCCAAATCATTGTCCACACTCCTGCCATGATTTCCTTTGCAGGAAACATTCTGCTGGTGTCCTCCAGCCTCACCTTCCCAGACCCTCTTCTCTACAAGGCAGCATACCAGCCCGGCTCCTGGTCGCCTTACCTTGGGACTTCTCATCAGGCCGTCCCTCCTGGCGCTCCCTGTCACCACCTTTCAACACCATCTCCAGGAAGCGGCCAAAATCAACGTCTCTTCTGTGTTTCCATGTGCCTCCCTCCGCCTCCTCAAGGCTGCTGACTTGATCCTGGAATGTGGGAAGAGAGGGGCCTTCTCCCTAATCTCTCACCCATCTACGAAGGAACCAAGACCTAGAAACACTGACATCTTCATAGGCCCCGATCTCTGAAACAGGCCAGAAGATCTGTTCTCCTCTGCCTTTAGCAGAGCAGCCCTGGACCAAGAGCCCTCAATTTGAGGTCATTAAATTCTTGAAGAAAAGCAACATGAGTTTCTGTCCCTTGTTGGTTTGTATCAACACTAAATCAATCAAGTTTTTAATAGGAATGTTAAGACTTGTGTCCCTAACAGCTGGTGGATCCTAGTTTTGAACAGGAATGAAATAAGCAAGCTCTAAAAGTGATCATATTATCTAAAAAGATCTCTGAAATGTTAAGTAACATATGTTCAAAAATGTTTGCTGTTGATAATGTAGGAAATTAGGATGAGTTTGTCATATCCCATTATTCTACTGCCATAAGTACCATTTCATACGAGTGAATTTACATTCTTTTCACAGAGTGCAAAAAATGATCTCTCAAAAGATGTCCACATCTGGGGCGCCTGGGTGGCACAGCGGTTAAGCGTCTGCCTTCGGCTCAGGGCGTGATCCCGGCGTTATGGGATCGAGCCCCACGTCAGGCTCCTCCGATATGAGCCTGTTTCTTCCTCTCCCACTCCCCCCTGCTTGTGTTCCCTCTCTCGCTGGCTGTCTCTATCTCTGTCGAATAAATAAATAAAATCTTTAAAAAAAAAATGTCCACATCAAATCCCTGGAATCTAGGAGTATGATCTTATTTGGAAAATGAGTCTTTGCAGATGTAATTAAATTAAGGGCCTTGAGATGAACTCGTCCTGAATTAAGTGACTCGGCCTTAAAGCCAACAACGTGTGTTCTTCTAAGGGAACAGGGAGGGAGGTTTGAGACAGAAGAGGAGGCAGCTGTGTGACCAGGAAGGAGGAAGGGCAATGATGCAGCCACAAGCCAAGGAAGCCAGAGGCCACCAGACGACAGAGGAGACAAGGAAGTGTCCTCCCTCGGAGCCTCCAGAGGGAGCATGGCCCTGCAACACCTTTGTTCAGACTCATGGACTCCAGAACTGTGAACTGTGAGAGAATAAACTTCAGTCGTGTCTGTGGTGATTTGTTGCAGCACCCAAAGGAAACCAATGCAGGATAAACAAACATTAATTTCATATTCTGACTCATTACATGCTTGAAATCAATATAGCACATTCCTCCTTTCTGTCTCTCTCATGTCTCTCATTCTTTCTCTGTTTCCAAAGTGCACTGCACACCTTAGTATACATCCCCTCTGCAGCTTGCACATCAGAGTTAACCAGAGTTCAGTCTTTGTTTACAGTTCTTTATTTTGGTGGGGGGAAGCGAAATGTACAGAAAGTGAAGTGCACAAGTCTTGAATGTACCATTGGAGCAGTTCAAACAAATGCAGTCACCTGTGCAACCACACACCTATATCCAGGTAGAACAGGTCCAACATCACCACCATTCATCACCATCATCACCATCACCACCAACACCACCACCATCACCATCACCACCAACATCAACACCATCACCACCATCACCGTCAACAACACCATCATCATCACTGTCAACACCATCATCAGCACCATTACCATCACCATCATCACTATCATCACCAACACCAACGCTACCAACACCACCACCACCGTCAACACCATCACCACCACCACCATCACCACTGTCATCACCAACACCACCAACATCACCATCACCACCAACACTACCATCACCATCACCACCACCATCACCATCACTGTCAACACCATCATCACCATCACCATCGTTACCACCATCACCACTATCACCATCATGATCCCACCGCCATCATCATCACCATGACCAACATCCTTTAGCCATCACCAACATCTGTCACTGTCACCATCATCCATCACCAAGAGAACTCTGTCATGTCCTTTCTCAGTTTCCACCCCTGCCTACCAAAGTCAACCAAACATCAGTTTTACCTTGTCTAGCACTTAATGTAGTCTGAATCTCTCAGTAGGAATTCCTGTGTGCAAGGCTTCTTTCACTCAGCCCACGGTTCTGAGATACATTCATGTTGCTGCATGTGGTGAAGAGCAGTACCAACTATACGGAAATACCGCCTCTCCTGCTGATGGACACCTGGGCAGTTTCCAGGTTTTGACCGTTATGGCCAACCTGCCATGAATAATCTTGCACAAATCTCTGAACATGTTCTTTCAGTGCTTTTAACTAAATGCCTAGAAGATGGAGGAGCTGAGTCATAGAGTAGGCATATGTTGGGCTTTATTAAAAATGGCCAGCATTTCACACCTCCACCAATAGTGTAGGAAAGTTCTGGTCGCCCCCCACACATCTTCACCAACTTGTAGTGTCCTGAGTCTTCTTAACTTTAGCTATTCTAGTGGGTGTCATTTTACATTTCCCCGATGACAAGTACTGTTGAACATGTTTTTATGTGCTCATTAGAAATGTATGTATCTGTTCAAGTATTTTGCCTATTTTTTACGTTTTCAAAAAAATTTCATTAGTGACTTACACATACCCTGGATACCTGTTCAACACTAGATAGACCTTTGAGAATATTTTCTCTCAGTCTGTGATTTGTCTATTAATTTTCTTAGTAGTATCTTTTGACGAAGTTTTAAATTTGGTGAAGTCTAATTTGTCAATCAGAAAAAAATATTTTTTTCCTTATGCTATGGCTTTCGGTATTCTGTCCAAGAAGACTTTGCCTACCCTTATGTCATGATGATTTTTTCCTATGTTTTCTTCTGGAAGCTTTACAGGTTAGTCCTTCATTTATTCTATAATCTGTCTCAAATTGTTTTTGTATAGGATGTGAGATTGGGCCGAAGTCTGCCCCCCACCATATGTGTTCTTAGGTGTCCTTGCATTTGTTGAGACTTTCTGTGCCCATTTGGATTTCTCTGGCACTCATTTCTGACTAGTGTGAAGAAAGTCATAGGAGAACGTTGCTCCCTTACACCCTAATAACAGGAAAAAGTCAAATAATCTACAAAATCCTCATTTTCTTCAGCCTACTTAAGAGCCGAGGGCAGGTGGCCCCCAGGGGAGCTAAATCTCAAAGGTGTGAAGACGGACCAAAGAGGAGTCAGGCCCCACATCGGTTCAGCTTTAGCAAAGTAGGAAGAGGCGGCCGCCACGGGAGAAAACAGCGATACGGTAATAATTTGTTAATGCCTAAGTGTGGGCTGGCAGGATAGACTGTCTGGAATAAAGAGGAGCCTGAGACAGAAGCTGACCTGCAAGCTCTTTGCACAGGCCCCCACCAGGTGCTCACAAGAGAGACGAGTGTGCAGGGTAGGAGAGCAAAGACACCCCTCCGCTCTCCGCTCCCCGCCCCCCGCCCACTGCAACCCCAAGTGGGAAGGAAGCATGAAACCCCACCCCCCCCCCAGACCCTTGTCTCGAAGGCAATGAAAGCCTTTCAGAGCTGGGACAGAGGCAGGAGCGGGGTCCTACAGGCCAGGAAGCCGAATTCCCTTGCCAGGAGAGGGCCGGGACTCTCCCACCTTCAACCGTCCTCTGGCAGGTGCAAGAAAGTCTGGCTACCAGGGGAAGAGGGAGCAACACTGAGAAAACCAAGCCCCAGAGCACAGATGCACAGGGCCGCTGTGAGAGCAGTTCGATCAGAACTGAAAACATACCCTGCTCTCACCGTGAAGCGAGCTAGGAGAAAAGAGGCGGCAGCCACTGCTGGGCGGGCCGGGCCGCCCAAGTCCCTTTATGAGACTTGGAATGTTCCCTTCCATTTCCAATTTCTGAGCGTCTGTATCTTGAATGGTCTCTGTGAGCTTCACCTGCTTTTAAAGGACATTCCTTTAGGTCGGGCCCACCCAAGATAATCTCCCTTTTGATTAACTTCAAGTCAGGTGACAATGAGGGCGGGTAGCCAAGCATCTCGGCCACACTTAGGAGAGGGGGAGTTGCAGGTCAGGGGCCCCTTGGCCACCTTAGAGCTCTGTCTGTCACAGGCCCCTTGTGCCCAGTCCAGTGTGAGAATCCTGCTTGAGAAGGCCTGGACAGGGGAGCTGTAGGCCGTCTGTGGAATGAGAAAGACCAGGATTTAAACACCCTGACAGTTTGCGAATCACACGCTTTCTCTGAGCTTTAAACTTGTTTTTTCAACTGTCGACTGTAACACATACTCCACGGGGTCCTGCGGGCGCCACATGGAAAGGGTTCAGGGCAGGACCTGACATAGGGAACATATTTATCGAGTGTGGATTAATTCTCTTCTCCTTCGTTCCTTTCTTTCTATAAAACTTTGATAGATACAACATATTTTCCCACTGTTATCAAATACCCCAGAGTTCATGATATTTTAAAAAGAGGGCCACTAAAACCGAGGCTTTAGGTGTGTATAAATCTTCCCCCTTTGATGCCCTGGAGGCCTCAGGGCCAGAGCACTGAGCACATTTCATATGTTGATAACATAAGTTGAACATCTATTAAAAACTATCAATAGAGAACTTTCCTTATTACCTATTCTCAGCACTAATAGTTATTTAAGGAATGGCGTAGAGTAATTGCTGTTTTGGTAATAACACCAAAACCAAAATGAAACAAAAGCAGCTTCTCATCCAACAGAGCATCTTGTCCGTCAATATCACTGGGGACGTTGTTGGAATGACCCTTGGATCAGCCTTCATAAGACTCCTCTTAAGAGCCCTACCTGAATTATCTAGAAGAATAGGGAGGACTGAACGTGCCAAAAGCTTGTATTTCACCCTATACATCTTTAAGCTGAAAGTTAGGTTTAAAACACAAACTTTATTTTTTCTAAAAGTGGCAGAGAGAACTTAGTGGTATGAAATGTCTGAGTGTGACCCAAGTGTGACCAGAGAGGAAATGGAGGAGGGCATGTGTGTGGGTGGGGGGAGGTGAGGAATCGGCAGGGGGTTGCTATGGCGTCAGACTCCTCTATGATCCCAGAATGTGAAGAGCCTGGGGCAGCCACAGAGAAGGGTCCTGAGCTTCTGAAGATGGTGGGCAGTGTGACCACTGACAGATGGGCAGAGGGAGATAGAGAAGAGCAAGGGTCATGCTCAGCAACTGGAGTTGAGGATTTTCTCTCTGACAGCTTGGACAGCGAGAAGGGGTGGGAGGGAGGGAGATCTGCAGGGTGGGGTGGGTTGGACAGAGAGGCTCGCTTTTTTTTTTTTTAAGATTTTATTTATTTGTTTATTTTAAAGAGATGGGGGAGGGGCAGAGGGAGAGGGAAAAAGAACTTCATGCAGACTGCCCGTTGAGCAGCGAGCCCGATGTGGGGCTCAGTCCCACAGCCCTGAGATCACAACCTGAGCCAAAACCAAGAGGCAGACGCTTAACTGACCAAGCCATCCAGGCGCCCAAAGGAGCTCTTCTGGAGTTCCTGGACCTCACTATGGGCCCAACCTCACCTCTGACTGGCGATGCGATCTGCTGTCTACATTCACTCATCAATTTTTTAAAAAGTGGGGGGAGGAGGGGGTTTATAAAACAAATAGCAACAGCAAACTGAAGAGATGAATGTATGTTGAATAGCTGAAATACTGCCTTCAATTTAAGAAATGACTATTTGTCATAAACCAGGGGTTTCATGCATCATCTTTCAGTCCTACCAAACTGATTCTAACAGACATTTTCATCTCCTATTTAAAGGATGTGACCAAGGCCACACGTGTAGCAAGGATAGCTGGAGTTTAAATACCATGCCACACTCCCCCCCCACCAAATAACTCTGGCCTTCTCTGAATCTTCTGTGCCCATCTTTTTAGAAATCAGATGTGACTATTATAACTCGGATCCCACGCAGACTTTTTTCTCATAGGAGGCTGACACTGTTTCCCCACCAAATAGCTGCTCCTACCAGGAACAGAAATGCCTCTGTTTTAAGATAGCTCCCCTCCAATATATCTCCCACCTCCCCCGCCGCAGGGAGCTGTGCCGGTTTTGTAAACGTAGGAGAGTCCCAAATACCTGGCCAGTCACAGGGCGTGAATATGAATAACACAAGCTGGATGGCTCACAGGTGCACAGGTGCAGTGGGAGGTCACAGAGCTCATTCTCTTTGAAAGCCAGTCTACATATCCTGTTTCTATACCATTTTATTTTTTTCCTGAAAATTACCATTTTGAGCATCTCTGTATCATGTCCAATTAGGCTCACTATTTTAAAAATACACAGTCTTCTAAGTATTTGTCAATGCGTGCAAGAGACAAGGAAAAATCTGCATTCCATGGGAATGCAGATAAGGAAAATTATTAAAACAATGAATAGTTAATTGTCCAAATGGTACATAGGGCACCATAACCATGACACCCATATGCACTGCACAGAGCCGTTCCCTTCTCAGGACTTGGGGAGGACTGCCCTCTCTTCCCCTGACTTTCCTCCGTATTCCGGGATGCCGGGATGCCGGCTTTGGTCACTTGTATATGCCCTGGATTTTTGCTTCCTTTGGCAATGGCTACTAAATACTAAGAAAATCCTACCCCCAACAAAACCACACTCTTGGAATCATATCCCAAAGATGACCAGCTGCTGGTCACCAGGTTGGCTCAACCTGTGGATGGTTCAAGGCCAAACCATCTCTGTTCCTGGAAATAGACGCAAGGCACACGTCTCACCTACAGAAGACTAGACATCCTCTTTGTTTCTGGGGCAAAATGACATGAACACAGGCCAATGATCACTCGTATTGACTCATTGTGGATCATCTTCACAGACTATGTGATAGATCATTGAGCTAATAACCTTTTCCCACTTTGGATTCCCAAACAAAGGTCCCTGCCTAGAACCTTACAGGGTCATAATGCTGGTATATTCTAGTCTGCTCTAATCTGTGCAAATCTAACATACAAAATCCTCTCAAAATCCTTTTACATGGTACATTTTTAAAAACTTCAAAAGGATGTTCATTAAACTCTATCTTGAGATAAAAATGAAACTACTAGTTATAATCCAGTTTTCCATTTTGAATTTTAAAATGCACATTCTTTGTGGTCTTGGCATTTTTCTTGAAAATGAACATTATGGTATATTTTAGGACATAATTCATCTGGGAAAGAAACACGTTGAATGTCAGCACCATCCTAATTTAAATGGTTTGCACATTCAGAGGAAAAGCTTAGCTGTTAACCTTGCTAAGAGTTGAGATCGCAGCTCTACCAGGTAAACAGATTCCTCCCCATTAGCCATGGACCCTGCATCGTCTTAGGATGAAGGCCATCGTGTGGTAGGTAACAAGTAAACAGACACTTCAAGTTCTAGATTCCTGGTTGGCAAAGCTTCAGTGGGCAACAGGCTCACCTGGCAGGGGGCTGTTCAAACACAATGGCTGGGACAGCCCCACCCCCACCCCGGCTTCAGATCCTGTAGGTTTGGGGGGCTGGACTTTTAACAAGTACCTTATGGATGCCTTGGGACTCTACTGAGAACCAGCTATAGGGCATCTCTTTTTTAAAGGTCAAAATTCTTTCTCACAGAATCAGGGTGTAAAACCTACATTCCATCCTAAAGTACCCCACTCAAAAGCCAGCAGATCCAGCATCCACCTTCCAGGCCTTTCTGACCCTTTCCCCGCAGTTTAGGCAGGTTTCCCAGGCATACAGGTGTGTGTGCCAGAGAGGGAGTGGGAAGGAGAGACTCAGTTTCACTCCCAGCTTGTCAGGTCCCTCCCCACACACTGGCTCTGTCCTCCAGCTCCAGGGGTCACCAGCACTGTGGGCCTGAGGTCTGAGGGGGATGGGGGGGCAGAGGAGAATGGGGGGTGGGGTGACAAGGGGGGNAGGGTGACAAGGGGGGGGCACAGAGTACAGGGTGGGTAGGGTGGTTCCGGAGGTGGAGGGACAGAGGGGACAAGATGGAGCAGAGGGGGACTGGGGGACAGAGGAAGATGGAGGGGGACAGAAGAGGATGGGGGACATGGGGGAAGAGGAGGACGGAGGGCGACGGGGTTGGGGGGACAGAGGAAGGTGGGCGGACAGAAGAGGATGGGGGGGCAGAGGACTGACGGGGGACAGAGAAGGGTCAGAGGAGGTGGAGGCGATCGGAGGGGAACAGAGGGGGCCAGGGGCGCAGGGCGGCCCCGAGGTTAGAGGGGGAGAGACAGAAGGAAGAACGAGGGGAGCAGCGCGGCCCCGAAGGTGGACGGAGGAGGGACAGGGACCAGGGGGCCCGCCTGGCTCCCCTCGGCGCACTGAGCCGCTCTGCCGGGGGCAGGGGACGGGGCCCAGGGTGACGGGGCCCAAGTGACCGGCCCGGAGACGGGGCGAGAACGGCCAATCTGGCGACCGGGACGGGGCCTGGGTGACGAGGACCGCAGGGCAGGCCTAGGATGAGACTGCTGGCCTGAACTGTGGGCCGGGGCGACCGGGCCGAGACCCGACCCGACGAACGGGGCACGGGGACCGGGGGATGGGACGCGGCCCGGGGACGGGAGGAGAGCCTCCCTCGGCCGGCCGCGGGCTCACTGAGCCGCTCGGCCCGCACCTCCCAGCGCCGACTCCTCCGGCGCGCGGCGGCCCGCGCCTTATATACCCTGCTAAAAATAGCCTGCGAGGACGCCTTCCAATCAGAGCCGCCTGAAGTTCGAATTGAGCCAATGGCGAGAGCTGTGATGGAGAGGCTCGGTCACGCCAGGCGGGGCCGCTGTGAGTCACCGCCTGCCATTGGCCGGAGCTGACATCACCGGCGCGCAGCCCCCGGGCCGGGCGCAGCGTGATTGGGCGGTCCGCGGGGCGGGCGCGGGCGAGTCACGTGGGGGGAGGGAGTGGGGGGAGCCAGGCGGGGAGGAGGGGGAGGCTGGCAGCGGAGCTTTGAATAGGGAAGTTTTGCAGGGGTTACGTTTGCAGTCAGTCCGGTGTTTGCAAATATTGTGTGGGCTCGCGAGCGCGTCTCTGGGCTCCGGCAGGATCCGAACCCGCGGCGCCTAATTGCTGTGCACTGAGTTTGCATGAAACTTTCCCCGGCGCTGCAGGCACGGCTGCTGCGCTCCCGACTCCAGACCGCACACCTCCCTGTTTTCACAACAGCAGTGACTGTCTTTTCCAACCCGACATGGATGTACTCCCAATGTGCAGCATCTTCCAGGAACTCCAGATTGTGCACGAGACTGGTTACTTCTCGGCGCTGCCCTCCCTGGAGGAATATTGGCAACAGGTAAATAGGAATTTTCGTGTGCCAGGTGCCCGGTGCACCGCGGAGGGAGTGCATGCACGCACGGACAGGATGGTGTGTGGTTGGAGGTGCATTTCTTTTTCTCCTTTTTTTTTTTTAATGGTTTGGGTAAATTTTTGAAAAATTAAAATAATGAGACTTAAAACGTACTTGCGCTGTCTGCGTGCGGAAGGCACTTTAAAGGGGCCTTTGACGGCGTGGAGCGGAGTTGTCATATGAGCGGGGCGCAGCAACGCTTCGTCTCTCCGAGTGTTTTCGCCCGTTTCTGGGGCTTGTGGGCTGCATCCTCCCGAGGGCAGTCCCAGCTCCGCGGCCTGATCCCGGCCCGAGCCCTTGGCAGAAGTTTGGTGCCTTGTACCGGCTCCAGACTCCACAGCTGGATCTTGTCATATGAACTTGCCTGGACTGCCAAGGTTTTTTTGTTTGTTTGTTTGTTTTTTTGTTTTTGTTTTTGTTTTTTTAATGGGGAATTTGTTTTTGGTTTTGTTTTTTTGGTGTTTGTACATAGAGTTTTTTAATTATTATTATTATTATTACTATTACTATTATTATTATTAAAAACGTCACCAGTGAAACATCCACCAGCTCCTTTTTTCTCTGCTAGGCCATTTCCAGTTTCTTTTTCCTCTTTGGAATCCTTAAGATTTGTTTTGATCTGCCTTGTTTTTCTTACCTGCTTCTTTTGTTGACCAGAAAAAAAAAAAAAAAGCCAACAGTGTTTGCACAACCAGTGACTTATCAGTCATATGACAATGAGCCCGTCCAAATTGCTTCAAGTCTGAGTTTGAGAAGAAGAGTCTCGGTTTCCGGCATTTTTTTTAGTAGAACTGGAATTTTTGACATTGGACATTTAAGAAAGTTAACCCCCCCCCCCAGTTCATTAGGATTGCCTAAAGGGAGAGAGATTCTGACACTTGTCCTATTGTCTTTAAAAAGACAGAAGGAGGGGTCGGGGCTGTCTCTCTGCCCTGCTACGCTGTTTGCTTTTTGTCGCAAAGTAAATTAGCAGATCAAATATATTCTGTGCGTTTCAAAGCCTAGAAAGCTCTTAAAAGGGATGAAATGCAAAGTGTTGCAGCCTTCACATGCCTGCTTAATTGTTCCCAGCCCTATCCTGCCTTCCTCTCCCCTCCCCCCTTTTCCTCCTACAGAAGCTGCTCGCTAGGACGTGATTGAAACTGATCTAAGTAGTTTCCTTCGGGCGTTTGGGATTTGGGCCACCAGCCAGGCTGAGCTCCCGGTTGCCTTTAGAGGCTTTTAAACTCTCAGAGAGCTGCGTTTTGGTCCCCAGTGCTTATCAGCATAATGGAGATTTTAAATTAGCCAGATTATTAAAGTTTAACAAGATCTCAGTAAATGTGCTTTCCTTTTTCTTTGGCACATCAATAAAATACCTGGCCGGCCGTCTCTCCTCGGAACACGGTTTCTCAGAACACCGCAGTATGCACTGTAACTCAGACGTCTAATTTTAGGGGTAAAGAGAAAACAATGATTGTTTTTTCCCCTTTGCTTGCTCATGCTAGCTATGTGACGAGTCTGTGGGGAGGGGGAAGGGTATGTGCTATATTATAGCAGGCACATTTGCTAAGTAAGCAAGCAAGCATGAGCCCTTCCGGTAGGCTTTTGCTAGTCCTGAAAATGATTTGCTAAAAAGAACAGAGTTTGCTGTAGAAATGTCAATCCGTAGAATTGCAGTTGCATAGACAGCCTTATAAGGACACGCAGGCAGTTGATCCTAGTAAAGATAAGGGCAGACATAATTTAATCCTAAAATGTTTCCTACCGTTTTTCTTTTCCAGTGGCTAGAAAGTTTGAGATGGTGGGGAGAGGGGATGCTGGTCTCTCGGCAATTGTAGCTTCTTGAAAGGTTGGTTGTGGGGCTGGGGAGGGGCACTGTCCATGACACACTGCATGTATATTTGAACCGGGTCCTTTTTTGGCCGCTGGTCAGAATTTCAAAAGGAAGTCTCCTTTGGCATTGCGTGAAAGAAACAGAGTGATGACTCATACAGTTGTACTCTTGGCCAGTAGATAAAGTTCTTGTCCATTGTGGGACTCCCAGCAGGGCTGGGGAGGAATTTCCCCTCCTGCATCGTTTACAATAGCAGATGGCCATTCTGGAATTATTTCTCCACTCCTGTTGTTGAAGCTCTTGTTTTTCTCTGACCACTGTGGAAGTCATTAAAGTTGTGTGCGAGCCTGGCCCGGCACTTGGGAATGGCATTCTCTGAAAGCCTCCTAGGTCGGGGCTCTACAGGAAATGGGGTGGCTTCTCTCAGCTCCATTGATGGCCCTGAAGGCAGACCATCAGCTCGCTGCGTCTGCCGGCTGAATGTGGCCCTGCGCTCTCAGCTGTGTCTCTAAAGAAAGACACATGCAATGTCAGAACACATTGCCTCGCGTGCAGTGCGGCCTTTCTGTCTTGTGCGTGAGAAAGGAGGGTGGCTGGAGCATTCCTTAAAGCACATGGTTCTCGAGACTGTCAGATGATCTGGTTAAACCTGTCGGGGGGCATGTGTCTGCAGCTGGTTTTCTTTGTGTGGTTTACAGAAACTCAGTAGTCATGTCAACACTGGTAACTATGACAGAGGTGGCTTGGTGACCATCAGTCCTTGGGGCCACTGGTCCAACCTGGGAAGGCCCAGAGAGGTTCCACCTCTGGTCCTTCTCCTGATTGTATATCCGTTCCTAAAAACAGCTTTCCTCTCGCTCTCCTAGAGATGCGATTCTTACAGCCCCACGGCCACAGTCTGTTTGCCCTTGATTCCTGCATGTTTTTGGAAACGTGCTTTCAGTTCCATTGTTAGTTGTCATCACGATCACGTGCCTTCTTGTGGTTCCTTTTGCACAGACCTGCCTGGAGTTGGAACGTTACCTCCAGAGCGAACCCTGCTATGTGTCAGCCTCCGAAATCAAGTTCGACAGCCAGGAAGATCTGTGGACCAAAATCATCCTGGCTCGGGAGAAAAAGGAGGACCCGGACCTGAAGCTTTCCTCCAGTCCCCCCGAGGATGCTCTGAACAGCCCTGGCTTTGCTTACAACCTGGAGACCAACAGCCTGAACTCCGATGTGAGCAGCGAGTCTTCCGACAGCTCTGAGGAACTTTCTCCCACCACCAAGTTTACCTCCGACCCCATCGGTGAAGTCTTAGTCAACTCGGGGACCCTGAGCTCCTCGGTCACCTCCACGCCCCCATCTTCTCCAGAACTAAGCAGGGAGCCTTCACACCTGTGGGGCTGCGTGCCTGGCGAGCTGCACCCCCCCGGGAAGCTGCGCAGTGGGACTGCGGGAAAGCCGGGTGACAAGGGCAGCGGGGACGCCTCCCCGGATGGCCGGAGGCGGGTGCACCGCTGCCACTTTAACGGCTGCAGGAAAGTTTACACCAAAAGCTCCCACTTGAAAGCACATCAGCGCACGCACACAGGTCAGTCCCTCCTGCGACGCACGCGGGAGGCGGGCCGCTGGTGGGCGCCACTGAATTGCACCAGCCCTGGGAGGGGGCCGGGGCTCCGCAGGAGGCTGGCAGAGCAGACACATCCTCACCTCATGCTTCCCCAAAAGAGTTGGGTCTCTGGGGAGGACAGAGTAGGAGCTCAAAGACTGGACGTGTGAGCCCGATGAACGGGCGAGACTTTCAGATTAAACAAATGAGGTAAATCCCATTCTCCGCCTACACCCCATCCCTCACTCACTCCAACCTTCCCGGTAATGGGCCCCCCCCACCCCCGGTGCCCGGTGTGCAGCATCCAGGCATCCCGTCTTGTGGAGTTAACCTCCCGAGTTTCTGAAATGAAACCCAAGGGTGGGGGGAAGGGGCGGCTGGGGGGTACAGAGCATGCGGGTGTCCACGGGGCCGTGAGCTGAGAGCTTGACCCACGCGCTCCACGGAAGCAGTACTGATCCCCGGGTACTTGCTGAGAAGTTCTCTGTGTATCACGTGGCCTTTGTTTTCTGATACCAGTTGGGGAAAAAAAAAAAAAAAAAAAAAACCACACACACAGAACAGCTTTGTAAATGAAAGCCCACAACTCAGATGGAACTCGCATCTGAGATGACTGTGCTGGTCTGGGGTAGCTGGGTGAAGAGTCACGCAGGTTCCCGAGTGGGGAGGGATCGTGCATGCAGAGTCACGTAAGCTCTGACCTGCCCGGGGACGAGAGGGGACTTTGGAGCCCTCAAGTCGGGGTTCCCCGGCAGAGCCACGGTCAGGACCCAGGTGTCGCCCCCCCCCCGTCTGTCCCAACAGCCCACTTGGGCACTGGCTGGGGCAACGTCTTGCTTGCCTCAGGTAGCACTTTTAGTGAATTCATATTTCTTGTCTGACTGATGGAAGAGGTCACTTTGGTCACTTGATTGTCATTTAGAAAGTGCTTTGAAGGCCTCAGGATGGGGTTTCCCAGAAACTCATGACCTCAGTTTTGGAGAAATGTTGTTTCCCGGAGGAAAGTACAAAGCCTCATTCCACAGGGAAGTGAGTAAGGAACAAAATAAGTGCTTGAGAGAAACCGTTTCCATGGAGAAAGCAATAAAACCCTGCCCCCGCCAGGGCTGTGGGTCCAGCGGGCTGACACGTCACCCCTGAAGTATTTTGCCAGTCTGAGTATTTGTCATTCTTACACGGTAACTCCGATGACGGTCACGTGGGCTCTGCCCGGCCCCGGTCCCGTCCACGGCGCTTGGCGGCCCAGGGCTGGGTCAGGAAGGGGCTCCTCTGTGTCACCTCGAGGGCCAGCTCCGTGCTTAAGCGGGGCCGGCCCCAGAGCTGGCTCCCGAGTTGACATTTGTCCAGCCGCTCTGTCGCTGCACACCTTCTCCTGTTCAGGGAAATCACCGTGTGCCTGTCGTGTGCTCTCTTCCCAGGAGAAAAGCCTTACAGATGCTCATGGGAAGGGTGTGAGTGGCGTTTTGCAAGAAGCGATGAGTTAACCAGACACTTCAGAAAGCACACTGGTGCCAAGCCTTTTAAATGTTCTCACTGTGACAGGTACGTGCACAAAGCGTAGGGACGCAGAATGGCCTCTCCGGGGAGGAACAGGCCGCAGGAAAGAAGGCAGGCACTTCCCTGTCCCGCGTTTGAGCCTGGGACTTGCTGAGACGGTCTGTAATCTGCCAGTTGTCCAAATTAGGAAGAGCTGGGTTCTGTGTGCGTGAGCACAGAGTGATTTCATTCATACTTTCTGGAGGTCGGCCTTCATCCGTACACACTTGAAGGTTGAGTAATAAGGTCAGGGAGAATCCTCCAGAGAGCTGATGGGAGGCCTTCCTTTATATGCCCCTCTGTCAGGGTTTCCTGCCCCAGAAGCCCATATGGGAATGGCCGGGACTCCGTGGGTTCCCGCCTTGCCTCGGAGAGGGGCTGGGCCCGGGGAGCGCAGGCCGGGTGGGCCATCAGCTCCGGAAGGCTGGAGACCTAACGTGTCGGGGGCTGCTTTGCTCTGCAGGTGTTTTTCCAGGTCCGACCACCTGGCCCTGCACATGAAGAGGCACCTCTGAGGGAGCAGAGCGGCGAATCCCGCGGGCTAAAAGGCTTCCAGGCTGAGAGACAGCCGTGGAAGGAGGGTGCGTGTTCCAGCCAAAGCATGCCATTTTGCACCCCACCCAGTTGCCTCCAGGACCTCTACTTGGAAGGTCTTTCGAGGGCGAGAAACGTCATGTCAGAAGCGGCAGAGCACCTGCGGTGTGTGGTGTTTGGGTGGCCCTGGACTCGCCACTGGTACCTATCTTCTGAGTGGTCCCTAAGCCTTTGCCGTGAGCATGTGCACTGAGAATGTTAATGGTTGGGTTGACTGTCTGTGGAGGGTCTGTTAGTTACTGACTGTGTGATGGGGGCAGAGTCTTTTTCCCTTGCGGTAGCAAGACCGCAAGAGGCCGCAAGCGCGGAGTTTGAATGTTTTGTGTGTCAGGAGTATCCCACGAGATGAGATGACCACCGATCATTTCCTGGGGGGTGGGGTCTGCGCCTTAGAAGAAAAAAAAAAAAAGAAAAAAAAAAGAAGAAGGGAAAACATGGAGGGCGGGAGTGGGTGGTCAAGACCCCCGGAGTGGCGAATGGGTGTGGGGAGGGGAGCCCCTCCCCGTGTGAGAGAACTTTCGGTGTCTGGTGCAGCTAAGAAAAAAAAAAAAACGTGCAATGTGTCAAGTAGCTTGTTTACTTGCTACAACAGAGCTCATTTGTTACCCGTTGTATAAGCTGTGTATTTACAAATATAACACATTGATAACTTTTCCTTATAAGACAAAAAGTAGTGCATGGTCTGGGGAACTGCTTTCCATTCTTAAATCAGGACTACGATGTTGATTCCAGTTACTGAGCAGCTATGATAGGATTGGTCAAATTCAGTGATCCCTAGCCATTGGGGCCTGGCAATACACAACCCTCCCCCACGCCCCCCCCCAGCGATTTTATAACACTCCCCTTTCAGAAAGGCGTTGTGCAGCATACGATTATTTTTTAAATGATTCTGAATTTGAATTACCTTTTTGGAGAATTTCCTGATGCCCTTTGAAGACATTGGGCATATGTTGGGTATCAAGAATGCTAGGGCTGGGAATTGCTAGTCTAATGTTACATTAGACTAAGAACCTAAAATTTTTCTCAGTTGGGTGGATAAAACCACTAAAGCTTAGAAACTGTTTTCTCATGCAGCTAAGTTTCTCTTATTTATGCCTTGAGGACTAATTTCTGGTTTTCTAGCTGTTAATGCACTGTAGATCTTAATAATGGTGCCTTATGCAAGTGACCCCTTCTGTGGGGGTCTCATACAGGGGTATGGGTGATGCATGCTTTATTAAGGCTCTTTTTTCACCTGGCATTGTACTGTATCAATATATAATACAGAAAAAAAAAATCTCTTTAAAGTCCTCGTTCACAAAGACAAATAGAGAGGTTAAAAACTCCCCAAACAAGTCAGTATTTACTCGATATTTTAGACAACTTGACTGTCAGTGTTAAAGTGGAAAACACATGATAATTGGAAAATCGGACCATTTCTGCCACCATGAGACTTTCATATAGACTTTGCACAACAATTGTATAGATCACACACCGGCTGTATTTAATATGTAACGTTGTCACACATATTAAAGATACAGAAGTATAAAAAAAAACAATGTTAATGTATTTGCTTAAAAGGCACAAGCTCCACGTATCTATCTAGCTATCTGTTGGTAATACAGAAAGTATATTACTTTTTTTTAAAAAGTGGGCAGAATTCTTGTGTATGTGTATTTGTGTGTATAATATGTGTATGTGTGTGTGCGTGTGTGTGTATATATATACATATATATAGATAATATATAAATATTTTTTTAAGGAGAAATGAGAATGTTTAGATAGAAAATTCCACAGCCTGTGAAGAAATATTTCAGGATGGCCATAAAGGAGGTGAAAATGAAAACCGTAACTTCTAAAGGCTTTATCTGTAATTTAATGATTTCCTACAGATTCTTGGCATCCAGTCTGTTCCAGACTGCTGACTTAACTCATCGTTCTTGGCGGGTCCAGAGTAAGGGACCTTCAGCCGTTCGAAAGTGGCATGAAGGGAATCCTAGCCCACTAATTGGTCTCAGACACACTAAGGGTTTGATTTTGAATTTCAGCCTTATTAGAACATCTAACCTAAGAGGAAGCGGAATCACAGGGATTCTTTTTTAGAATACTTTTTATGCAGATGAAGCTATTTTTTCCAGCACATAGATTCTTCCAGTTTTTCCAACGAGTAATTTCCCCGAATTGGCATGCCGCAGCATGGACAGCTGATATTTCATCCAGCTGCTGGCTTGTGGGTGTGGATCTTTTCTTTATATATATGTATATATATATATATATATACACATATGAGTCTGGCTGGGCTGGTATTTTGTTTGATCTTCCTGGAAATGAGCAATGAGGAAAGCTCACATAACTGGTTTTTTTTTGTTGTTGTTTTTGGGTTTTTTTTGTTTTTTTAATCTGGGCTGAGGAATACACTTACCTGAAGAACTCATTTCATTTTGCTGAGGGGAAAATGCACTTTTCTTTTGGCAACTCCAAATCCAGGCACTTGATTTGCTGGGTTTGGGGAAACTCCTTTTTTGGCCCTGCTGTGTTGCTTAGCCATAACAATTCCATTAAGCAAGAAGGTAAACAAAAGACAAAAAAGGAAAAAAAAAAAAAAAACCCACAACAACTTGCACTGGCTTGTCTCACTTATGAAACACCATGAAGTTGTTTGATTGGGTGGGGCTGGGTGCCATGTGTGTCAATGCCTGTAATTTTCATAATAAGCAAGTACATAAAGAATTACATTCTGTTCAGGTGATAACTGAGCCTCAATCAAGCAGAAACTTTTTGCTTGACATTAAAAAAAAAATTTCTATTAGTGAAATTTCTTTTTTTTTTTGAAGCACCCTGTTATCTAAAGAATCTTTGTAAGATTTTTGTAAAATTTTGTTTTACAAGATTTTATTTGAAATTGTTTTTTGCAAGATTGTTATATTTCTGTATGAATGTATTTTTTATTGGAATAACATAAAAGAATTCTTATCAGCATCTTGAGTCTGGTGGTTCTTTTCTTGGGGGTGGGGGTGAGGCAAGGGTGTCGAAACCGATTCCTGTTTTATTAATCAGCCTGGCTTCTCCTTGGGAAATGTCGCTTGTGCAATTCTGACAGCCACTTGCCTGCCTTTCCCCCCTGACTTTTGAACAGCCTGTCCTGGGAGCTAACGTGGAAAGAGGAAACTGATCTTGCTCTGAGGAAGGTAGAAATGACAGAGGTGGGGCAGCAGGTCCAAAAGTCACCCCCTGGCCTTCAACCCACTCTTCTGTATAAACTATATGTTTACTGATCAGCCCAGTGAAATAGGGCACAAAGTAAAAGATTGTTTACATGATCACATGATTTTATGTAGCTAGATAGATACAATGTTTAGGGCCAACAGCATGTATTAAATGTAGGGTTTGAAAATACAATCCCTTCTGGTTTTCAGAAATGTTTCGTGTGAGCAGCTTTCGATCTCGGGCTTGGTTTTGCTCTGTGATGAGTAGCAATTGGTCCGCCTACAAGTCCATTTCCAGATCATATGAAGACTCGGGAGTGACAGGGTAAAACCAATGTGCTTTCTAGAAGAAGGGGGCTGCGGGATGACAAATTTCTGTAGGCATGAGCTTCCTAACGTCGTCGTTTCAGGAAGTTCTTGATTCTCGCTCGCTCACTACTGCTCTTCCTAGCGTACCTTCATTTTGCTACATGTGCCGAGTTACACTAGTCGGCTTTTAATTTTATAATTAGGGAGGGGACGTTTAAATGCCTCCCCAGATTAGGAATGTTAAGTAATTTTCTTTCTAGAACGGCAGTAAAAATATCTGCAATTTGCAAAGAGTTGAAGTGTGGGAGGCAGCAGGAAGCAGATGCAATTTTTGCCAGGACTCATGGGTGTGTGGTGTTCTGAGGCACATGTCAAGATGACTAATAGTTGGATTGCCCTGACAGTACAGCTAAATAAAGGCTTGATAATGCATTCTCGGCTACTAGTAAGACTTGACCACTTTGTCATGCGGAGACTATGCCGAACAGCTCAGTTATGTTCAAATAAGGCTGTTAGAAGCCGCGTCGTGTAAGGAATCGGCTGTAAACCAAGGATATTTATAGAAGTCTAAAAAATTTCAATGTGTTTAACGAATTTTTTGAAACCTAGCTCAAAGAAAGGATATGTTTCTGTTTGAACTAGTTGTGTGCTTCTGGGCAATTTGCTGTATTTCACAGGACCTCAATTTTCTTATTGCTAAAATATTTTGGGCCAGGTCACATGTGTCTGGCATTTCATACAGCACTACAATTCTGTGGTTTCTGAGTATAGGGTGGATTTCAAATTACACGTTCACCATTTTCAGAATGCTCGGCTCAGATCTAGAAAACTTCTCTTTAGCTACAGTAGAAAGTATTGTTGGGAAAATTGCTCTGACTTAGAATGGAAAATGGAACGTTCTCAAATTGCCCTTTGCCCCTTTAATTATAGTTAAGTTATTCAGGCATTTGGTGCTTTATGGCATACCATTTTTTTTTTAATTTAAAAAAAAAAAAAGAAGAAGAAAACCTCTTTGAAAAGTGCCATTGTAGCCACAGCAGATCCAAAGTGTCTCCAGTTGTCCCTTCTGCACATCCCAGCTGACCTGGGTGCCCAAGGGGCAAGTGGGGGCGATTGGAGTCAAGTTGTTTACCTTCATATTTTAATTGCTATGGAGAAAGAACATAGCTTTCCTATGTAGTTCCTTTCTTAGGATTTAACCTTCTGGTACTCTGAGCTATTTTTTTCACCACAATCCTCCTTCTCAAACTGAATTATCCCCCTCCCAAATGTGGGTGATGATGAGGATTACTATTTCTTGCGCCTTAACCAGGAGTTGGGTAGGCAGTATGTTTTCTCTCTCTCGGGGGTATTTATATATGTTTCCCAGAGCGTGCCGCATAGCAGGAGTTATCCCCATTTCACAGATAGGGAATACTGAGGCTTCGCGAAGTTAAAGCTGATTTTCCGAGATCGCTCAGCCAGTAAAAAGCAGGCTAAGCATTCGGTCCAGCTCTCTCAAATGCCAAAGAGCAAGGTTTCCATCACCACCCACCCCTGCTTTCTGTCTTGTCCAAGCTCTCATGAGAGCCTTCTGCTCGTTCCACTGGATGCACTTTAAAATGAAGTTATATTTATGAAATGGAGACAGAACTTGCCTACAATTCAGAGGCACTAAAGCTATAAACTGTGCTGCAATCCTAAGCAAACAAAAGTAACCATTTTGAATTGCTTTCAAGATATGAGACAGATGGCATGTATTTATTTTTAATGTTTAAGAAGATAGAGAAAGCAATTGGGGATGTGACATCCTGCATTAATTGGCAAGCATCACCTAATGCACATAGTTAAGACACAAAGAGAGGAAAATTAAGTCCATGCATCACACAAATGAGGCAATACAACAAAGTGTATTTAACTAGGTTTATTTTATAACACGGTCTCTCTGTTTCGCTCTAAGTAATTTTAATGAGAATTCTCTAAACGTCTGTGAGTGAGAAGAGACAAAGAGGGGAAGGAGTCTGGGTACCACATGTCCTGATACGAGCCACGCTGGGCTGAGCAGTCGCTGAAGAATTTTCAATAAAAGCAGATTTCACTCAAATGCCTGATGTGTCCCTGTCAGTTCCTCCAAACTCGGGGTGCTAGGCCTTGACTTCCCTTTACGTAAGCCGTACAAAAAAAAAAAAGCAAAGCTATCCTGTGATCTGGAACTGTTCCTTAAATTAAGAGCCCCCATTTCAAAGCTGCCATAAACAATGATTAACTTTTTAAAGGCCTTAGTTACTTAGCTAATGGGTAACTGCCCCCCGCCCCGCCCGCCCCGCGGCATATCAGCATTTTCTGCAGCTTCCTGAAGTGCTGGGCACCCAAGCATGTGTAGGGGTGACGGGCATGTACCCAACAAAGCATAGTTCTGTTCCGTCTATTTCTTCAGTTTCACATTGCCACACTTCACTCCGGTTGTGCAAGACTTCCTTCCAAATGTGCAAGATAGGTGATGGTCTGCGCTGGCGGTCAGTGAGGTCGCTGTGTGAAGGGTGTCCCTGCTCTGCTCCTGCAGGTGAGGACAAGGGACAGGTTCAAAAGCAGTCACTGGACCACGCGCCCTCTCTTGCCATTGCGATGGGAACCGGAGAAGCTCTTCCCCGGCACCCCTGGCCCGACTCGTACAATTTACCATCCTCCCCAAACCAGGTCATTTATTCACAGCTCAAAAGCTAAAGCAAGCCGACTCACCACGAGACAGATGTGTGCCTGCATTGTCACTGTAAAAATTTAACTCTTTATGGCAAAATTGCCTTCAGGCAGAATTCAGATGGGTAAGTCGTTTAGTTAAAGAAAATGAAAGAGAACGTCCGTGCTCGCTGCAGATTGAAGATAGGGAGCCCCAGTAGTCCAGGGTTCAGGATCTGTCTGGTGGTGCCCTGTTGGAAGATGGAGACAGGCAGCAGGGGCTACGGCCTGGTGGGCAACAGGCCACTGGAAATCCAGCATTTCCAAGGTCACTCCTGCAACACCCCCGTGCCTGGGGGAACAGCAGCAAAAGCTGTGGGGGCCTCTACTGAGCCACCCAGCCGCACGTGAGGACGGTCCCAAGGGACGGGCCGCCTGTGTGTTGGGCTTCTCCAGGCTGTGATGCCGCATACTCAACTTCGAGGATGTCAGGAGGAGGGGGCAATGGGAACCAGTTCCAGTCCCATTGTGACTAGAAAAGTTCCTGGGGTTTGAGAGAGGAAGGCACGCCAGCAACTCCTGGTTCGCTGTGAACCAATCACGACCCACCCACCGAGCTTCCTGTGCTTAGGTCATCAGCAGTGTCGCGCTTAAGGATGCCTGGACTCCAGGGACAGCTGGAGGGGCACCTGGAAAGCACACCACCATGCGAGAACGTGGGAAAGCTGCTGTCCAAATACCCCGGAGCCCTTTCTTCAAGTTGTGAGCTCCCTTGGAAACTTCTAACAGTGACCCAGTCTAGGAACCTCTGTTGTTTTAAGGGAATTCTAGCAGTTCTATTTGCCAAGACCGGGCATTTACCCTCCTACGTTCTGGGGGAATCCATGGTGAACCTTCCCACAAAGAACTTAACAAACGAAAAGATTCATTAATTCTCGGCTGCGCAATGGTCTCCTACAATCCTTAAACTTTGTCATTCTCATCTCCAAAATGGGAATAATGGAAATCCTTTGGGGATTGTTGAAAGACTAGAGAAAACGTAGGTCAGCGGGGACCGAGCCTGGGGTCTGGAACATGACGTGATGGGTAGCTGCTGATGCCCATTGTGTGGTGGATACTTATTTCTCAATCAGGAAAATAACTCTTGTTTTCCCCACTGAATTTATGTAAAAATAGATTTTTTAAAAACTCGGCAAGCATTAGGCAAATTTCACCCATGTTTGCTTTCCACGACATCTTCCTATAAATCCAGTGAAGGACAAGCTTAGGCTTTGCGGGGTGTTTTTATGATCAATACCGTAGCTCCCTCTCGCAATTCTTGCCATGCTACTGAAATCTTGCAGGAAGGAAGTTCTGCAAATCTTTGAGTAAAACACTTTTCCTGTCAGAAGCCGTGAACACGCTGGCCAATGGCAGAATGGAAGTGACCAACACATTCAGGGAGCGGAATTCACAGTGTTTTTAACAAATGACGAAGAACCCAGAAGTCCCGAGCGTTACCGCAGTTTTCACGCATGGCTATAAATCCCGAGACTGGTCCAATTGTTCTGATCCGGTGGGCCAAGCTTAGGTTCNAGTGCTGGGCACCCAAGCATGTGTAGGGGTGACGGGCATGTACCCAACAAAGCATAGTTCTGTTCCGTCTATTTCTTCAGTTTCACATTGCCACACTTCACTCCGGTTGTGCAAGACTTCCTTCCAAATGTGCAAGATAGGTGATGGCCTGCGCTGGCCGTCAGTGAGGTCGCTGTGTGAAGGGTGTCCCTGCTCTGCTCCTGCAGGTGAGGACAAGGGACAGGTTCAAAAGCAGTCACTGGACCACGCACCCTCTCTTGCCATTGCGATGGGAACCGGAGAAGCTCTTCCCCGGCACCCCTGGCCCGACTCGTACAATTTACCATCCTCCCCAAACCAGGTCATTTATTCACAGCTCAAAAGCTAAAGCAAGCCGACTCACCACGAGACAGATGTGTGCCTGCATTGTCACTGTAAAAATTTAACTCTTTATGGCAAAATTGCCTTCAGGCAGAATTCAGATGGGTAAGTCGTTTAGTTAAAGAAAATGAAAGAGAACGTCCGTGCTCGCTGCAGATTGAAGATAGGGAGCCCCAGTAGTCCAGGGTTCAGGATCTGTCTGGTGGTGCCCTGTTGGAAGATGGAGACAGGCAGCAGGGGCTACGGCCTGGTGGGCAACAGGCCACTGGAAATCCAGCATTTCCAAGGTCACTCCTGCAACACCCCCGTGCCTGGGGGAACAGCAGCAAAAGCTGTGGGGGCCTCTACTGAGCCACCCAGCCGCACGTGAGGACGGTCCCAAGGGACGGGCCGCCTGTGTGTTGGGCTTCTCCAGGCTGTGATGCCGCATACTCAACTTCGAGGATGTCAGGAGGAGGGGGCAATGGGAACCAGTTCCAGTCCCATTGTGACTAGAAAAGTTCCTGGGGTTTGAGAGAGGAAGGCACGCCAGCAACTCCTGGTTCGCTGTGAACCAATCACGACCCACCCACCGAGCTTCCTGTGCTTAGGTCATCAGCAGTGTCGCGCTTAAGGATGCCTGGACTCCAGGGACAGCTGGAGGGGCACCTGGAAAGCACACCACCATGCGAGAACGTGGGAAAGCTGCTGTCCAAATACCCCGGAGCCCTTTCTTCAAGTTGTGAGCTCCCTTGGAAACTTCTAACAGTGACCCAGTCTAGGAACCTCTGTTGTTTTAAGGGAATTCTAGCAGTTCTATTTGCCAAGACCGGGCATTTACCCTCCTACGTTCTGGGGGAATCCATGGTGAACCTTCCCACAAAGAACTTAACAAACGAAAAGATTCATTAATTCTCGGCTGCGCGATGGTCTCCTACAATCCTTAAACTTTGTCATTCTCATCTCCAAAATGGGAATAATGGAAATCCTTTGGGGATTGTTGAAAGACTAGAGAAAACGTAGGTCAGCGGGGACCGAGCCTGGGGTCTGGAACATGACGTGATGGGTAGCTGCTGATGCCCATTGTGTGGTGGATACTTATTTCTCAATCAGGAAAATAACTCTTGTTTTCCCCACTGAATTTATGTAAAAATAGATTTTTTAAAAACTCGGCAAGCATTAGGCAAATTTCACCCATGTTTGCTTTCCACGACATCTTCCTATAAATCCAGTGAAGGACAAACTTAGGCTTTGCGGGGTGTTTTTATGATCAATACCGTAGCTCCCTCTCGCAATTCTTGCCATGCTACTGAAATCTTGCAGGAAGGAAGTTCTGCAAATCTTTGAGTAAAACACTTTTCCTGTCAGAAGCCGTGAACACGCTGGCCAATGGCAGAATGGAAGTGACCAACACATTCAGGGAGCGGAATTCACAGTGTTTTTNGTCAGAAGCCGTGAACACGCTGGCCAATGGCAGAATGGAAGTGACCAACACATTCAGGGAGCGGAATTCACAGTGTTTTTAACAAATGACGAAGAACCCAGAAGTCCCGAGCGTTACCGCAGTTTTCACGCATGGCTATAAATCCCGAGACGGGTCCAATTGTTCTGATCCGGTGGGCCAAGCTTAGGTTCCCATTAAACAGGTATCTTACCGAAGTCCTCCGGACTCGCTGCATTATTTAACGTGCTATGTTCTTTCTGATGAAATGAATTCTGTGCATGGAAAGCCTCCTCCATCACCAAGTCTCAGCCTCCATGCTAGAAGCTATTCTAACTCGGCATATGTTTTATCCAATTAAAATTCCTATGCTTACATTCAGATACACATGTTGGTTTGTTTTCTTTCTTGTTTTCTTTTAGTTAACTGATGTTTGCTTGTTTTTTATTTTCACCCCCTTTTCCCATGCCTCTGTGACTTTTGATGAAAATAAAATGCCATATGTTTGCAGAGGTTTTTCGGTTTTGTTTTGTTTGGTTTCTTTGTTTCGCTCTGTTTTGGGGGCGCTGATGTTGTTTGTCTGTAAAACAGTCTTACTGGCCATTGTCCTCTGACAAATGAGGACTCCCACGGGTTCTGATGCAGGCACCACTCCGGGTAACAAATTTGATCAGCAAGACTGTGAGAACGGCTCTCACTTGCTCCTCAAACTGAACCAGCGGCGGTGAGCAGGCAGCCGATAGCGTTCTCAGTTTGCGGACTGGACCAGAGGTGTGGTCAGCCCACCGGCACGGCCAGTGGGAGGCAGAGCCAGAGAAACAAGCCAGCCGTCTCGTTACTTCTGTGTGCATGCACCCTGTAGACCCACGTTCACGTTCTCAACCGACCCGGAGCTGGAGTCCACGTGAGCCAGGGACAGGGGATCTGAGGGCAAAGCCCACGTTTCATTCATCCACGCAACAGTGAAGCCCAGCCACCGCAGACAGCATAGGACCGACCGAGTCTGGACCCTTTTCTCCAAGCTTTAGGGTAGAAGCAAACCCCTCCACCAGCCACCAGGGCCACGCTGGTCCACAGGTATCCCCTTCCTTGAGGCTTGCTTTTTATTTGCCTTATTTGATACGCAATGCAAGGCACCTCCGTGCTTTTATTTTTCACTTGAAATGCACGGCCAGAGAGCTAGACCTTTCAAAGCTTGGGTATCCTATCAAGTCCGTGCTCAATACGTGCTTGCTAGTTCGGCAGTGACGATGAATGTGGATGTGCCTGTGTGTGCCCACAGCTCCTTCACCAGTGCCCTCTGAGCCCCTGTGACTCAAGTTTGATTGGATCTGAAAACAAGTCACCCGGGCCATTCCTGCGGGCCACAGAGCATACCCTGCTGTCAGTAATTATGCCCACAAGGATAACTGGCAGGTGCGTGCCCTTATTTCTGGACCAGTGTTGGAATTTCTACCACTGGATACCGAGGATGGACGTGAACATGATATGCATGGAATTTGTTTTCATGTCTACTATGAGGTGGTTGAATCGAACGAAGAGAACACCTTGCCCATCCTTCAGGTGTGATGGCATTTCAGAAATACGACAGCCAGTCTCGAAGTCCCTCCTGGGGCGTCCTCTCTGCTCTGCTGAACCTCCAGCACCTGCCTCTTCTCTGGGTTTCTTCACTTTCTCTCTCTCGCTCCCCAGAGCAGGAGTCCGTTCGGGCGGTGAGCGTGGGTGCGCTGCACCTGCCTGGTCCGCGCCCGAAGGGACGGACGGCCGCTCTGTCTGCTTCACTCGTGTGGCCAGCAGCATGCAGACCTTCATCCTAAATAAAGCCCAGCTACTCACTTGATCCAAGGTATTAGACGTCTCTGGTAAATCTTGTACCCAGAGGGGCCTGAGGAAGGCCACTCACCCAGCGTGTGCTCATTCTTTTCCTTCTCCCCGTCACCTTAGACACAGAAGCTCTTGGAGAATTTGAAGCTGCTGAAGACCAAGGGAAGATGATGGGCGAAGTCCGTAAGGCTGCCGAGGCTCGGTTCCGAATACGCAGCACTCACAGGGGCAATGTCACCACCGGCTCCCTTCTTTCCACTTGACGTGAATTCAAAGGACTTGTCCCTCCTACAAATGCACTGAATACTCCAGAAAGAGCCCCATGCCTCGGAGTAGAGCTACTCAGGGAAAATGAAAATGAAACTTTATTAGAGCTGGCTCTCCGTCTGTCATTCAAATTTAAATAATCAAGTGTTTTGACATATTACTTCCAAACTAAATGCAAAGCCTTTTAAACCGTGGAATAAGCTGGGTGTTCCCAGGCGGCTGATTTACTCATCTACAAACCTCGAACCTCCTCTCTCAGGAGCGTGGAGCCTTTTCCCGCATCTGACTTGCCAGAGTGCCCCTCTTTTTCTCCAAGCTCACGAGATGATTGCTTCTCACCTGCTTCTCACGTGCTCGGTTCTGGCAGGACCTGGCGGAGTCGTCCTGTCCCAGGTTCGGGTACCAGGATCTGGTGACCGTCTGAGATGAGAACGTCGAGTTCGACTCCCAGCCAGGATCATGTCATCCCCGTGGGCGAGGGGCTGCAGTTCCATGTCTGCCTCTGTCTCACGCTGCTGCCAGCGGTAGACACGGGGTTCGTGCTGTCCCCCCATGCGGTCCCCGGTGCCAGGAGGTGGCAGAAAGTCAACCCCAATCCACTTTTCTCTGGACGGCTCACTTAGGGGCACGTGGTTTTTGTCTGAAGTCCTTGGACAGAATCCTCTCTTGCTTGCCAAGATTCCTTCTAGTGACCCTTCTTTACTCCATCTTTTTTGGGGATCAGTCACTGGGAAATAGCCTTTCAGGCGATCTCAGGAGCAAATAAAACGTGCTGCAGCCCGAAGGCCTGGTGCTCGCTCGGCCAGCGTCCACCGCTGGCTGGGTGGCCTTGGCAAAGACACCACACTTCCCTGGGGGTGAAAACGCCTGTCCCCTAAATCCCCGAGACAGGTGTGGCGCTCTCAGGGGCTAATGCTGGGAAAACCCACTGGTGGAAAGGACTGTGCTACAGGGTCCACACTGCTGCTGCTTTTCTACCTTCTGCGGCTCCGGACTGGAGCCCTGGAGCCGATCACGGCCGACGGCGGGCCGTGCTGGGACCGCCCGTGACACCCGTGAAGAGCATGGCCTGGGCCCGGGCGCCCCTGCGGGCCACGAACATCATAGCTCCCTCCGGTTCGGGTGAGTGCTGTAGCCTCTTCTCTGAAAAACAGGGGCAGTCATTTGAAAACAGCATCTTGAAGAGATTCAGCGACGCTGAGTAAGTCAGAACCCGCTCACACGGACCCTGCCGTCACCGTCGGGGAGGCTGAGCCTTGACCTGTGCTCCTGCACCGACATCCCCGCTCCAGCAAGTGACCCTCACACGTGACCGCCCGGGATGGGGACTGCAGCATGGGGACACGACAGGGGCCACACGGGGAGCAGCGGCCGGGTCACCTCTGATGGGCACACATGGCGAGAACATAAAGCTCATCTGTGCTTCCTGATTGCTCACAGTTTTTACGATCTGAGAGCTCTCTTCTTACGAAGAGGGGCTATTACTGGCCGATGAAAACCCACCTTAAGATGATGCCATGACCAAGCATTGAACGCACTGCTGGCCTCCTGGTCATGAGACAGTCAGGCCGTCCTCCCTGGGTAACTCGGGAGGACAGGGTGCCGTGTCTGCACCTGGCATCATCAGCCCGAAGGCACACGCTCCCTGCAGTCCGAGGATGGAGAACACATCAGAGGCAGCCCAGCCTCGGAAGGACGGCCACGTTCCTTCACCCCCTCACCTAGCGATCAGCAGAGGCCACAGAGTGAATAGAGGGGTAATTGTGGTTGAGCGTCTTGAAGTTGGCCCACGCGGGCCGGCCGTCTCCCCAACCCGTTCCTACAAGGGCAGCAAAGGAGGGACAGAACAAGTCTAGTGACCTTGGGGACAAGTCTCTGAACAGGCCCTGGACGAGAAGATGGACCCAGAAAAGGCAAGGGTGTTAGTGAGGCTTGCGGGGAGCAGCTCTTCACCAAGGAGAGCTCTCCGTGCGGGACGAAGGCCGCGGTGACTCAGTTGCCCTGGGCTTGCACCCCACACACGGCCAGTGACTCAGAGCATGAGCACCTGGGGTGGGACCGTCCAGCAAGACTCGGCACTTTCCTTGCCCATCTGTACTGTTCTGGAAAAGTCTGTCGAGCCCTGGGACGGCAGCCTGACCCACGTCACAGGACTTCACCTCCAGAGCGTGTGCGAGCAGACGAGCTGCACCCTTAACCTTACAGGAACAGGAAGGGCCCAGGGCAGACTCCCTGAAGAAATGTGAGGTGTGTCCTTGTAAAACTGGATTGTTGGGGCATGACTTATCAAGGGGGAGGCAGCGCGGAGTCATAGGATGAGGTGGGTTTGGGAACCAGTTCTGAGTCCTCCCTGCCCCATCTGAACTGTGAGGCTGTGGGCAAGTCACTTGACCTCTCTGAGCCTCTGGCGTAAGACGTGTGAAAAAGGGACATTTCCCGGCAAAACTTCTCGGGGATGATACAAAACAGGTATTTGGCAAATACAAATTCCCTTTTCTTTCAAATGTAGGGATTTTAATATTCTAGGGGCAAAGAAAAGGATGGTCAGGGGACTACTGTTTAAGACAGTGTCAGTCAGGGGCCGTGCTGTTGCAGATGTAACATAGTGTAGAATTATGTGGGCTGGCATGTTACAGGTGCAGAAGAGACAAGGATGGGGGGGCCTGGGGGGCTCAGTCAGTTAAGCAGCTGCCTTCAGCTCNTTCAAATGTAGGGATTTTAATATTCTAGGGGCAAAGAAAAGGATGGTCAGGGGACTACTGTTTAAGACAGTGTCAGTCAGGGGCCGTGCTGTTGCAGATGTAACATAGTGTTGTAGAATTATGTGGGCTGGCGTGTTACAGGTGCAGAAGAGACAAGGATGGGGGGGCCTGGGGGGCTCAGTCAGTTAAGCAGCTGCCTTCAGCTCAGGTCTCGGTCCTGGGATCCTGGGATCCAGCCCCACGTCCGTCGGACTCCCTGCTCAGTGGGGAGTCTGCTTCTCCCTGCCCTTCTGCCCCTGACTGTGCTCTCTCTCAAATAAGTAAATAAAATCTTGGAGGGGGGAAAGGAAGTGACAAGGATGCTGTATTCACTACTGATGACTACTGGCTACAATAATTTACTCTTAGAATACTTACTTTAGGGGTAATTTTGTATTAGCTTATATAGTATTCATGGCTGTTATTGTATACCCACAGTTAATCCGGTGATTCTCAGTTTATGATGTGCCTTAGAATTCACAGGCTTCCTTCGATCCGACTGCCACACGGGTGCCTTGGCTAAGGCCTGAGTGACACTTAGGACACTTGCCTTCAAGTACTTCCCATTGAAAACAATAAAATCTACAAACACAATTAAAAGAGTATTGCATAAGCGCTCTTAGGCCCAATAAGTAACGAACGCTTATTAAAATATGTTGACATGGTCATATTCGACATGTTGCGCTCATAACATAAAAGCCTGGGTTTGCAGATTTCTCCTCATTCAAAATCTATTTGCCGTGTCCTTAATGGACAGAAAAACAGATGCACAAACATATTTTGACTTAACTGTCAGCTCCAACGAGCAGGTCGCTGGGAAGGTTATATGCAGGTTGTAGGTATGAGCTTGTCCAAATGTTTCCCCAGGACAAATGCTGGAGCACAGTATAAATCCTAAGGAATCCAAGCTTAATTATTAGCACTAAAGTGGGTTCTGAAGGCTGGTAATGATGGTCGGTTCCCTTTTTTCCCCAAAGGGCAGAAAAACATGCACATCTGACCTTCTAACGCGTCACTGAATGGGTGTGGATCCAAAGTTAGACTCCCAAGGACAGGCAAAAAGTCATTTGTGTGTCCTTCTGTTTTCTAACTTTGGGGAATTGGGCAAATCAGAAGCAAGAACAGAAGGGAGGAAAGGCTTGAACAGGGCTAGAGGAGAGACCTGGCACAGATTATGTGGGCTTACGATCTCTTCTGCAGCCCATTTAGTCTTTAATGTTTAATATATATGTACCACTTATTTTCTGCCTAACCTTTTCCACAGTTGATGATGTCTTTATCTCAGTATACTTTTTCAGAAAGCCCCAAATGTTTGGCCCAGAAATAAAACCAAAGTTTAGGTTTTGAGGTGCTTCTCTTCTTTTTCAAATATACCAGGGAAAAAGGTCAAGCGAGCACAGTTAGGTTGGGTCCCACAAAGAGTCCCAGAGCAGGGTCTTTTCATG
Source organism: Ailuropoda melanoleuca (assembly GCF_002007445.2). NCBI lineage: Eukaryota > Metazoa > Chordata > Mammalia > Carnivora > Ursidae > Ailuropoda > Ailuropoda melanoleuca. The sequence continues at coordinate 3,370,958 of NC_048232.1, read as the reverse complement.
GAGCGAGACCTTGTCAGCACTTTACGTGCACAGCAAGGAAATGCGCGGGTTTTACTATTTTATTTTATTGTTTTCCAAGCCAATCTAAATTAGGAGACAGAAACCAAGATGACTCAAGAGCTTTGAAAAAAGGCAAGTCTCCTACAGAATCGCGTGTTTTAACGCAGCATGTGCAGGGGGAGGGGGGTTGTGATGAAGGATCCGTAATTTTTATTTGCAGACTTTCGGTTCTGCTCTAAGTTGGTGGAAACCATCGGTTCCCTCTTTCATTTCCTGTATCGAACGCCCTACCAAGAACAGCTTCTTGCATCTCTGTGCTGGCATCTTGAGGTGCAAGGCCATGCCCACGTCGGCTGTAGGAATGAAGGACTCTAGTTCATTCCGGGGAGCAATCCCCAAAGTGGACGTGAGCACTCCAGCGGTGGAACGCGTGGAAAGAGCGCCACGCTCGCTCCCACAGCTGCGCGCATAGCCCAGGGCTTGATACTAAATGCAGAAGTCAGGGACAGGAGGAAAATGCCATTTCCACTGTACATGGAACTGTGGTTTTGAACCAGAGTAAAAATCAGAAGATTTGGGGGGAACTTGAACGTCACCCACAGCCCTTGGCTCTGAGACTAAAAATTCAGCTTCTCTTTAAATATCATACAGATCCTGAGTCCTAAACATGCACCAAAAAAGAAAGAAACAAATGGGCACATTTTGGTGCCCTTTGAAAAAAGAGGGACCAATCCTTGATGCTAGTAATTCAGCTCAAATTCCTTAATTAAGCATCAAATGAACCATCTTGGAAGAAAAGTGATCTGAGGGCAGAGGTGGAGGGATGGAAATCTTGGAGGTGTCCCCTGACTGTGCTGGTCACTTTCCCTACCGTTCTTGTCTTGATGAACCAGGTCCCCTGGCCTTCCACATGTCAAAACTGTGAGAAAACGTTTGATAGAAAGCCCCTTCTATTTATTTTTATTTGTTTTTTTCAAAGATTTATTTATTTTTGAGAGAGAGAGAGAGCACATGAGCAGGGAGAGAAGGAGAGGGAGAAGGAAAAAGACAATCTCCAGCAGACTCCATGCTGAGCGCCAGAGCCCGACGTGGGGTTGGATCTCACGATCCTGAGATCAGACCTGAGCCGAAACCAAGAGTCGAACACTTAATGGACTATGCCACTCCAGCGCCCTCCGCCTTTTTAATTTTTTTGAGTAACTCATTTTCTCAGTTATCTCATTTTGGAGAAGGACCAGGAGAAAAATGCATGCAATGTGAGTTCCGCATCCAGCCACAGAGCCTTGTTCTGCCTGAAATCTGCATCTCAGAAACCATCTCAAGGATACAGGGTGCATCCTGGGTCTGATGCCTGGGGAATGAGCGAGGGGAGGGCACGGTGCCCCACACCCAGGGAACTACAGAGCACCCCAACACCAGGACCTTCTCCACCTTGGGCAGGGATGCGATGCACAGAGCTCTTCAGCCCCAGATAGAGTGGGGGCACAGGGCCAGGGGGCAGAAGGAAGAACGGGTGTGCACGGCTTGTCCTCGTTTCCTTTCGTGACGCGTCTTCCAAGAGATTCTTGATGTTTTTGAGGGAGTGCCCATTTCTGTGATTTTTCAGAGCTCCGAAGCTGGCTGTGTGGGGAGGGAGCAGCAGGGACGTGGGCTTGGGTCCCGGTTCTGCCACCACCTTTCCCTTGGCCTTGCAAGGCATTGTGGCCTCTCGTTTCATCTGGAAATAACTGCATATCTCTCATAAGCGAACAGTAGTTGAGACAATATAAATATGTCATGGAGGCCCCGGTAAGCGTGGTTTGCTGTTTAAACCACACAGTGTGGGCTCTAAGAGATGGGCAGCTGCAGGATGCCTGTCCTGGTGCCCAGTGATGTCCGGGCAAGGACATTTAAGGTCCCTGCAATGGGTCATCTTGTTGCCCAGGTTCTGAGAAGATACTCTCACCAGAGTTATTCTAACGCTCCTTAGAATTGCCATTTACTGCCAGTGATGATAAACCGCCAACTTCAGAGCTGAGGTTTTCCCCTCCTTCCAAAACTTACTCTTCTGTGAGCAGGGCAGACAGGCGTGAGGGGTGCAGGCACACACACCACGCTCTTCTGGAACCCCTCACGTGTCTCAAACCGTCCTTAAGTATGGACACTGTGTTAACACAACCCCCCGGCATTTCCTCCTCGTCCATTCCGGCTGCTGTAACACACACCCCAGACAGGGGAGCTCACGCACAACAGACATCTGCCCCCCGCCCCCCGCCCCAGTTCTGGAGGCTGGAGGCTGAGATCGCGGCTCGTGCAGGTCCGGTGTCTGCTGAGACCCCATTTCCTGGCTCACTGTGCCCTCACGCGGCAGGAGGGGAGAGAGGGCTCTCGGGGGCTCTTCCATAAGGACACTAATCCCTCCTGACCACATCACCTCGCCAAATCTCCATCTCCTCAGACCGGGGTCAGGCTTCAACATGTGGGGGACCTGACATTCAGCCCACCGTGGTCTTCAGACAGGGCCCCCGAGGCGGCCACACAGTGGGCATCCTTCTGCACTGCCCCCTGCAGAAAGGCAGCGGCTCAGCCCGAGAGCCCGGGTGCCAATGCATGTGGGCCCCGGGGCGGGGGGGGGGGGTCTGTGCGGCTCCGTGGCAGCTGCAGGTGGCTCGAGGAGACCAGTTGCAGGGAGACACTTCGCTGCTGGCAGGAGCGGAAGGGCAGAATGGGGACCCGTGCTGATGTGACCCTGGTCTCAGGTGACCACCCCCAGGGGACAGGCCAGTGGGGCCAGAGGAGCGAGGACGCATCCTTACTGACTTTGCTATTGTTCCTATGCCTGAAAACACAGTGTCCTCTGTTCTTCATCTCAGTTTACTCATTTATTGCATTTTCTACATGATTCCATTTGCTTAAAGTTTCAGAATACAGATAACACCATTGATTGAAATAATGAAAACAGATCGTTTCAATAAAGACAGGGTGGAGTAACCGCGGGCCGCGGGCTTCGGTTTTCCCATCCTCCAGAGCCCCCGGGCTCCACTCATGCTCCCTGAACGTGCCGCACCCGTGGGGAGCAGCGCTGCCGCGATGGAGAGAGTGAGTAGAGGCGGGACCGTGGAGCTCTGTCAGATCCGAAGAGCAGCCAGCCCGTCCCCTGTGACCTCCTGGGACAGGGAGGAGGGTGTATGTCCCTGGAAGTAAGATGAGTGGCATCCTGCTGGCTGTGAGGTTTGCCTTTTAGGGAAGGGGTGTCCTTGTGTCCATGCAGGACGTTGGAGAATTCTGCTCTCCTTTTTAGAGCAAGTTTGCCTCTTAGGAAAAATAAAAAGCACTGGCTCCCACAATCTGGGTCTTCGAGTTCCTAATAGAAACATGGAAGGAGGCATCCCTGTTCTGTATGGAATGGGGCTTTCTCTGGGTGGACACAGGCACACACACAGCTCCAGGACCCCTGACTGAGGACAGCCGTCACCTTCAGGTCCCTTTCAGGAAAACAGTCCCCTGATAACAGAGCAGGCCCAGGCCGGCAGGCAGCCTTTCCAACAGATGCTTTCTGTTCTCAGTTTGTGTCATATTCTTCTCTCATCTCATTTTCCTTCTTTGCTGGTGATTTCTGCTGCGCCGTCCCATAGCACCTCTTCAGCTGTAAGGGCGGGAACGTGCACGAGGGGTTCACGTACTGAAGCTTGAGGTCATCATTGTCCTTTGCTAGCAACTTTTGAGTAACTGAGACTTTCTTCTCACACACCCCTACTTTGCCAAATACAGCATCGGCATTTAAACCCAAAATGCCAGGAGTCTGAGAGACCGTGGCTACAGAAGGGAATGTGGCTGTGGGCGAAGGGCAGAGCCCTGGCTCCAGCCCCCACCCCCCACCCAGTTGTTAACAATAGCCTGAGCTGGAGGCCCTGGGGCTGCAGCCTGGATAGGCACGTCGTCCATCTGTCTGTCTGCCTGTCTATCTAAAGAGCAGGACTTAGAGATTATCCAGGTAAACAGACCCTGAGGACCTTCCACCCCGAGGCATTCCAAGGATGCTCACGGGCAGGCTCTTTGAAGCTCAGCTGTACTGTTGGATTTGTGACCCATCACTCAGAGAGACACGTGTCATTTCTGTTAAGTTAGTGACATCCTCCCGTGGCTGTTGGTTTGAGAGCATCCCCAGTGGGAAGTGGTCTGGGGTCCTAGGGACAATAAAATTGTCCCCGAGTATTTGCACAGGGGTGAGTACAGATAAGCGGCCCCATTTTGTGTATGCAGTAAGGATGCCTCCTTTTCGTGCATCGGACACTGACCCCCACCCCCAGGTGAAAATTCAGACGGCTGTGGCTGCCAGAGGCACGACTGAATCACCCGGCAGCCTGGGTATCAGAGATCACACAATGCTGCTGGGCAAATCTCAGCTGAGTCAGCCTCCATGGGTCCCGCTCCAGACAGGCGGCGGTGGGAAGGCTTGGGCTCCAACAGCCTCTTGGTCCCTTTATCTGCAGGCAGGAAGATAAAACCTGATGTCAGAGCCAATGACTCAACCAGCCGGCGGGGAGGATTCATGACGCTCCTAGGAACATCCTTGCATAAATCACAGCCAAGAAAGCCTGGCAAGACCACGTTTACGTTTCAAACTCTTTCAGGAGAACAGGTGAGAAAACAAGACTCCTCCTGGAGGCGAGTGCCCTGTCCTGGGAGTCGCTCAAGGAGGAGCTCACTCCATGGTGCCCACTGGTTTAGCATTGTTCGCTGCTCACGGGTTGTCCTTCCCGAAGATCCCTGTCTGTTACGATGGCAAGTGGGATGCCACCTTTGCTCACTTCACAGTCTGGAATGAGGGGCTGGAAAAACAGGTCTTACTGCGAATTTATGTGATTTTATTGATTTATTTTATTCAACCCCAAAGATCCTGTGTTGTTACATTATTTTTGTCGGTCACTCTGAATGTAAATTTGTCTCCATGAAATAACTCTGGTATGATGCTAAAAACTGAAAAATTATAGCAAATACTTATTCAGGGTTTATTGTGCACAAAACGCGAAGATGAATGTTTTGTATTATTTAATACTCCGGGGAACTCTGAAGTAGACAGTGTTTTTATCACCCTGGGACGGCCACACAGAACTAGCACAGCTGACGGTATTCCTAGCAGGCTCTCTCTGCAAATCGAAAGGTTACCTTTACAATCCAGCATTGCTCTCCTCTTCATTTTCAGGAAAAACAGCTTTTTAACGTAGCCAATAAGATACAGCTTTACAAGATCTGACTTAAATCCAGAGCACCGAGCGAGTTGATACAATGGTAAGAGTCATTAACAAACCGAAGCCTACCATACAGTCTTATATGCGTGGGAGAATTTATAGATATCGTAGAGACATTTAAAATATCAGACCCATTTCGTGCCAAATAGTTTAGACCATGTTTTCTCAGCCTCGACCTATTGACATTTCAGCCCAGATAATTCTGTCATGGGGCGCGGGGGGCTGTCCTGCACAGTGTGGTAGTTCGGCCTCACCCCCAGCCCTGACCCACATGTTGCTAGGAGCACCCACCCCGACTTGTGACAAGCAGAATGTCTCCAGATATTGTGCAGCGTCCCCCGGTGGAGGGACATTCGAACCTTCCCCAGCTGAGAACCACTGGTTGGACTGTTGTGGGACACTCTCATTCTCGAGGTCCCATTTCTTGGTCTGAAACATAAGATGCGTTTGTGGCAAACATTCCAACAGATGTTTGCTAGTCAGGAAGAGATTAGACAGTCTTCTGTGTTCCCAGGTCAGCACCGTTTGGCCCGAGCAAACTTCTCATCCCAGAAAGTTATCTTTCCTCTTCTCTGAGACCGTGAGAGGGGTTCTTCAACATTCGGTCAGGCCCCAGCTTGGACACCTGCTCCGTATCTCTCAGGACTCTGCCCATTCAAGGTCTAGTCTTTCCCAGGATCTGACTATGTTGCATGACCTTTTGTTCTAAGTCTTCAAACTGCTTTCTGATTAGATTTTTTTCTTCTTCTCTTTCAAAAAACAACAACAAAAAAATCAAGACCCTTATTGTTGGATTGCCAATCATCCCTGAACTCGTCTATCAGCAGGCTTCTTCTTTCTTCAGAATATCTGGAAGAGAAAAGTCCTTACAGGGAACTGACTTTAAAATAGGATGGTTTTCTTGAGTCCTCAGAATGGTTTTTATTATCCAGACCACCTGGTGATGAGAGCTATTGCATAAAAGGACATAAGTGTAGTCTAAAAGTACGCACTGGCACCTTTCAACAGGACACTTGCACTGTGGATGCTGGTAGATGGTCCTGCATAAGTCACTGGGACCTAACCATTCTGGCCCCAAGAGAAACAGCCACCCCCCCCCATCCCTTCTAAGGCTAGGGGATTCAGCAGGACTTTCTCCAAACACCTGCTCCCTTCCACCTCCAGTCCTTGTTTCCTAGAACACAGATGCACAGTGCTGGGATTTCCCTTCTGTATCCTCCCTGACCGTCTGCAATTTTCTGGGCCACTGTCTGCCTCTTTCCAGTCGAAACTATGTCTGAGACCACAGTGATGTGCGCTTGAGATAACTGGCAGATTCCAATGTCTGAAACCTAAAGTTAGCCTAAGTGCCTTGGTGGTGTTGTCATTGTTTGTTTTTTGTTAGAACGAGGCTCTGTTCATATGAAGGGTGAAGAGATGAGATCAAATTAGAGAAGATATAAGATCTATTTCTAAAAGATTTACATATTCTAACACTTCTAAAATCTTTTACAATGAGGACTAATCTTAAGTAAGGTAGTCTGTTCTTTTTAACTGAGGTGAGAAAAAGTTCCTGTTATTAGATATATAGTGTTTTACAATGGAAAAAAATAAATATACATTTTTTTTTTTATGAAAAAGACTATACGGGGCCACCTGGGTGGTTAATGTCTGCCTTCGGCTCAGGTCGTGATCTCGGGGTCCTGAAATGGAGCCTCATGTCGGGCTTCCTGCTCAGCGGGAAGCCTGCTTCTCCCTCTCCCTCTGCCCCTCCCCCTGCTTGTGCTCGCACTCTCTCTCAAATAAATAATAAAATCTTTATTTAAAAAAAAGACTATATGAATAAATTTAATGGAAAAAAAGTTCTAAAATAACTCCTAAAATTCTCTTCACCTGCACCAAGTGTATTATTGATTAATAAAAATCAGGGACTAATGTGCCTGGACTTTACTACAATGGAAAAACTTGTCCTTGTATAAGAAAATCGATACCACCAGGCATTTTCCTCCACAGTGATAACTGATTACTGCAATCTTCTCAAGTTCTACCACTCAAAAAGCCATTTTAAATATTCTACAATGCTCAGGACATATTTTCCTTCATCCCCTACGTGGTGTGTGTCGTCCTAAAACAGACCTAAGCGCCTAAGCTGAGTTTCGATGTTAGACTCTTGCAGGGTTTCCTTATAAAATCAAACAATACGGCATCAAGGTCTTTGCTCCAATACAGCCCCAACATACTCATTTGTCTCCCCATTTTTCTCCATTTGAATGAAAACACAGAAATGCTGGAAACAGTGTCGGACTCCAGGAGCCTCCATCTGAAAGCTCCCCAGCTTTGAGGCTGTGAGGGCTGATCTCAGATATTGAAGGAAACCCAACTCCAGGAAATACACTTTAGCCGACCAGCAAAACCAACCCCACCAGCCTGACCAGCCTGCACCCCGCTCACCCTCTCCTTCCGGGTCACCGTCTGGCCAAGCTGGACTCCAAAGGACCCCTCTGATTCACTTCTGGGTGGTGGGGAGGTGGTCCGTGTGTGTGTGTGTGTGTGTGTGTGTGTGTGATAGAGATGTCCTCTTTATCAGAACCATCTCCTCTGTACAAAGGCAACCTCAGTGTGTACCTGTGGTCTGAGCTAAGGTTAAGGCCGACAAACAACAGATGCGTAGAAATAACAAGCATTCTCTCTCTGTTTAGGGATAAAGATTTTGTCTAGTTGTGTCGATGAAACCACTCATGCTTTCTCTCTTTCTGCCCCCCCCTTTTGATATCTTGCCACGAGGACTGAATCTTAGCTGTACTTTTACGTTCAATACTCCATTGCATGTAGCTGAGAATTTAAAATACAGTAACAGGAAGGCGAATGAAGCAATCCATTTGCAACTGGAAACCACCCCGATCTGATTTTTCCATCCCAAGATCGCTCGATGGATGGATGGATCAACAGACAGAAGGGAAGATAGGTAGTCAGATATATGCACAGAAAAGCATAATAAATGTGACTTTAAAAATAGCCAGAAAGAAGCCAAAGAAAAGTAGCAAAAATAAAAACAAAATAAAACAAAAAACACTGGGCTTGACCTCCCCTGTTTGAGTTACCTCTCCTGTATTAGTCATAGGAAGTTCTCAGCAAACGTACGTGAATCAAATATTTCTTAAAAATTCAAGCCCAAACATACAAAGGAATTTTAGCTCCTTTGTTAAAGAAGAACCAGCTATCAAAAAAGTACTTGGACAGAGCTGTTTTCAGTCCTTGGACAAGGGCCAAGTAATCTATGCTTTGCGCTGGGGAGAAAGGAAACCCAGGCATTCTGCTTCCTTCCGCATGATGCCAGCCCCCAAACACCCTGCACTTGGAGAAGCCCAAACTTCAAGACTGCCTGTGGCCCAGCGGGGCCCTCGGGGGCCCTGACCCCATCACGGTGCTGCCAGCCGGGCTGAGGGTCAGCTGTCAGCCCTAAGTGGGCCATTTGCTTTAACTGAGTTCTCTGATGTCACAAAACCACTGCTAAAGAGGTGAGCTAACACAATTTTGGACTCCGTCTTAAGCCCAAAGGACACGTCCGGTTGGCTGTCATTTTATTTCTATCCTTAAAATATCTTTACAAATCTAATTAATGGAAAATTGACTGTCACATCCATCTTTTAAAAATCAAATCTCGGGTGCTTGGATTCAATTTTGTTGTGCACTTCCGGATGGTTCAGGGTTGATGTGGCGTGGCTCCCCTGTGGTCAATCCCGTTCCCGACCCTGTCCACCAGCTCAGGAACAACTATTTTTTGGCCCAGGCGAGCCCCGGGGTGTCAGACAGTAACTTACTAGCTGAGATTTTAAAATAGTCATCGAGACACTTTGGGAACTTGTCCTTCTCCATGGCATATGGACTGGAATTTGCATCCCACCTTGTAAGCAGTCGGGTCCCTGTAAATAGAAGGAAACCAACCACAAATGCTCCCACAGCTGACGTCTCTGAGCCCAGTGGGAGCTATAAAGGACTCCCCGGTCACACTGGGGCCTCCCTGTGCTTGGTAAACAAACACTCTGGGTAGGGGCAGCCACAGGCCTCCTGCAGGTTCTTTAAGCTGCAGGAACACCCGCAGCAGGCGGCCGGTACCCGGTTTGTGTGCTGGGCTCTGGGCTTCTTGTCTGTCCCCATAAGGCCGGTGTCTGTCGGGGACAGAGCGTTAGATCTCAGAACTAGCCTGAGGGTTCCAGATCTCCAGGAGCAAGTTCTTTTGTAAAACTCCGTGACTGCCCAAATAGTATCATTCCAGGCTCCTCATTGGACCCGCAGGATCCTGAGACCCGGAGAAGGGAGGTGACCTTGGGCACCGTTGTGGCCAGTCAAGAGGGCACCTGAGGCATCCGCACTCCCCAGGGAGTAACAGTCTGTCCACCTGGGGCAGCCAGGGGTTTCAGGACAGCACAACACACAAGCACTCCTTCATCAGGGCATCGTTTCCGGACCTGTTTGGGGGGGGGAAGGAAGGGGGACAATGAGGGAAAGTTTGCACATTCCAACTCTCCATGATCACATGTTATAATCCTGCACCGTCAGGAATCTCAGCTTCCCTGACGCAGGTGGGGGAGCAAAGTGTCCCCCGACGGCATTCTGTCCATCAGCGCCTGTCCCGCTTTGCAGAGCAATCAGCTTTGTGCGGGTCAAGGAGCGGTTCAGAAAAGGCAGAAAAAAGGAAGATTCATCAGAAGCTTTCATTTTAGGGCACTTTTTTTTTTTTTCAGGAGGAGGTGGTGGGGGTTATCTTTCGTACCAGATTTAAAAAGGAAAGTGTTTTGAGGAGAGACAGATGAGAATATCCCCCACCACTGTTGGCTCAGCTTTCTCGGCGAGTTAGAGGTTAGCTTCCAGTTGCTGACGGGGAACACCTAGTGAGCAAAATACCTTTATCATTAAATATTATCTTGCAAAAATATTTACTAGGGGGTGAACATAGAACATTGTGCTAATAATGAGACACACATATTTTGAGACCGCAGCCAATCCCCCTGAAACAATACCCAGGAAAAGGCCTTGTTTTCCTCACCCCTGGGGTGCGCGTGCCTATATTTAAGACTTTGCTGGCTGGCTGGGTTCCTTGTTATGAACTCCCATGGTCCTGGTCAGATAGAGTACTTTTTATCACTCCCCCAGAGTGAATGCAAAACAGCTTCTAGTGTATGTCATAAAAGTAAGGGTCTCTCCTGGAAATCAAGCTGGATTAAAGTCATACTCCTATTTGGAGAACATCCTTACTTCCCCATTTCTGCTCATTCCATTCCAGGACAAACTGGGGGTATCAGAGACCCTTCCTTCCCAGGGAGGAAGACAGTGAAAAAAGATGTGTGCAGCAAGGATGAGGGGAATTTGGGGTGGGGGTGGGGAGATAAAGTAACCCCTTTGTGCCCAGAGTTCAGAACCAGCGGCTCAGACTTCCCTCTTGGAGGCTGGAGCCCAAGCATTGTACCCGGGGGGGACAGGGGGTCAGGGTGGCATCATCCTGCCTGGGACTGTGGACACAGCCTGTTCTCAGTCCTTCAGGCCCAGGTCACGGTTAATGGCCTCCTGGTTGAGCCCTGGGCCAATGCTCTCCACGTTTCCACTCATCCTGCATGCCTGCCCCAGGCTGCGCTTCCCCGTGCCCGTGGGCCCTGCCGTCCTCCAGCTGGAGACAAGGAGCACTCCTTTTGCCTGCCCCACCACGCTTTCCACCAGCGACTCTGAGGGTGGCCCGGGGTCTGACCCGGTTCTGGGAGCTGCGGCCTCCTCGCCCGGGAAGCTGGTCTCCAGGACCCCCACTCTGACAGAGGACTTCGGCTGCCCTCATGTTGACCCCAAACTTGCCACCTGGGTTCCTTCCAGCTTGTTTCTGGACTCAGGGGGAGACCCTGAAGGCAAAGCATCCACCAATAGAACTGAAACTACCCTCTCCAGCAACCAGGACTGCAAGAGTTGGCAAGACCCCGTCCATGATCGACCCCAAGAGAGTATCCACTTGACCTTCTCAGCCCGCGGGCACAGGTCCACCCACCTTTGCCCCACATTGTCCTTGCATAACCCTGGAAGTATCCAGCCCTTTGGAGACAGTCTTTGAGACATTGGTCTGCCTCCTTCCTGGCGTCGGCCTCACTGAAATCAACTCGTTTCTGGTTTCGCTGCCTGCTGTTGCTCTGTCTTTGGATTTTGTCAGCGACGCGTGGCTGAATCCGGTCTGTTTGGGACCCCCAGAGCCGGGCACCGTGGCACCTCTGCGTGCCCGCTCCAACGCCTGTCACGGGGACTCCGGCATCGGAGACTTTGTGTCGTTTATCCACAGCAGCCAGCACACTCCCATGAGCATGCCTACATTTCTCCGCCTGCGTAGACGTGTGCTGTGTCACCCGAGCGGTTCTCATGAGGCTTCTTGACCAGTCGAAGAGTCCGCCATGCGTTGTTACCGTAGCCGTGGTCAGGAGTTGCTGGAGTCCTGAGGTGTCCTTTCCCAAATAAAAATAATGGGCATCCACTCTGAAATAAAAATGCGTCCTTTCATTTTTAATCAAGGTCAATGAAGACTGAGAAACCCCTCAGGAGCAGCAGCGTATCCTGGGCAGTTCTGCCTCCTGGCCCGAGCGGTGTGGCCTTGTGCGGGGCTCGGGTCACAGGGGCACAGGGAGCCCTGAGCCGCCCAAGAAGCCACTACTAGTGCTAATCCCAGGAACGCTGGCCCCCCCAGCTCTGCTGTGTAAGGTGCATTTGAGCGTTTGACAAGGTGTTTGGACGCCCTCTGCTAGGTGGGTAGCTGATACAGTGAGAAAGGGCATCAATCCAAATTTTATAACCGTTGGTGAACTCGAAAACCTATTTATTTTTAAGGTGGAGAAACTCAGGCTCACGTGTTTAAATGATTTTCCTAAATGTCTTGGCAGCTGAAAAAGAAATAGGACCTGAGTGTCCAGGTCCCACCCAGGACTGTGCCCCCAAACCCCAATGTCTCTGCATTTCATTGTGTAAATTATAGATGTTTAAATATTTTCGACAAAATGTATATTCATTCTAAATATCCATGGGAAAAAAAATAAAGGGGGGAAACAGAAAACAGCTCACCATGCAACATGAACCATACTTGGAGATCCTGCCAGATTTTCCATTTTTTCTCCTTTTCCTGGTTTTACTACAGATCCTAATTTTACTTGCTGTTTGGAACCTGACTCTTTCTTGTAAGATACCATGAATGTCCTTTCACATCAATAGATAGGACTCTACATGACCATGTTTACGACTGACCTGTTACACCACTGAATGGATAGCCTGATAACATGATCTACCATAAGAAATGTGTTCCTCGGTTTCCCAGTTTCCAGCACAGAGCTCCAAACACCCGTGGAATTTCCCAAGTGAAGAGAGCAATCAAGGTGTCTTTTGTTAGGTTAATGAGGTGAGGATGGGGCTGGTTGCCATGGGAACCAACCTTGTGATTAGAGGGTTGAACCTCCCAGTCACACCCCCTCTGACCTCCTTGGAGGGGAGAGGGGTTGGAGGTTGAATCAATCACTGATGGTCGATGATCTAATCAGTCTTGCTTCTGCACTGAAGCCTAGTGAAGCCCCGCGAAGCCCCGCAGGCAGGGGTGAGGAGAGGTTACGGTAGGTGCAACATGGGGAGTCGGGGCCAGAGATGCCCGGAGAGGATATGAAAGCTTCATGCGCTTTCCCCCAACCTCACCCCACGCAGCTCTTCTTCTTCTGGCACTTCCTGAGTTGTATCCTTTCAAGAGAAACCGGTGATCGAGTAAGTAAAATGTTCCTTTGAGTTCTAGGAGCCACGGGCAAACGACAGGAGCCCAAGGAGGGGGCGTGGGAGCCTGCAATCTACCGTCTGTCGGTCAGAAGCACAAGTGACCATTGGAACCTTCGGCTTCTGAAGTGCTTGTTTTGGGGGCAGGGTTGTGGGACCTCAGCCTCTGGGGTCCGACCCGTGTCCAGGTGGGCGGTGTCAGAGCCGAGGTGCATTGCAGCCCACCCAGCCGGTGTCGGAGACTTGCTGGGTGGTGTGGGGAGAACACCCACCCCCCGCCACACACACACGTTGGAATCATGACCACATAGAGGACATCTGACGCATTTTGTCGTCTCCGTGTTGATGGGAACTTAGACTGCATCTTCAGTATGCTTCTAAGGTCAGTATTTTCCTCACCATTTTGTATTGGTGACCCTTCCACTTGGGGATGAGTCCCTGACATGCGGGGGTCCTGCGGAGACTGGTGGTCATGTCCTATTCCGTAGGCTAGTCGACGCTCATAGACTTGGAAGCCGAAGACTGCTTCTGGAAAGGGTGCAGCACACCTCTGAGTTTGCTACTGAGGTCTTAATTAAGCTGATTTATATACTCCTGCCCATGAGGTGCGTGTCTTTATACCCAGTGCTCTTGCTCGGTTTCCTGGTGACCGAAGGAACCACCCTTCCAAGGATGATAGGAAGGCACCTCCTCTTTTCTCTCTCACGCCCGTCACCAGTTTGAGAATGCAGCCTAAGTAAAAATATGTGTACAGTGTTAAAAAGAAAACCACAGGCTCCAAACGGCGCACTCACGCTGGGTCAAGTCACCAAACCGGGATGCTTTCTGCCTGACCTCACTGCAGTTTCAACCTCCCCAAGGAATGTAGTTCTCACTGGCCAGCCGGGAACTTTCTTGTCTGCATGATGAGGTAATTGGTCACCTGGGCCCTCACCATCCCCCGCAAAGGGAGATGAGATCATCTGCATATCAAACCCCCTGATGTCCCCCCTCAGGGAAGGTGTTCTTGCCTGAAAGTTTTCTTTTCTTTTGCTAATAACTTCTTGCCCTACCTTCCTTCCTATGAAAACCTTGTGTTTTTAGACTGCTTTTCTCCTTGCTGGAAAGGTTGCGGCCTTGTTGGTGAGTCACGTAATAAAGCCAATTAACATCTTCAGATTTACTCAGTTGAATTTTTGTTCTTAAACAGTAGTGACAAGATTGTTAGGAGGAGTGAAGAATTTTGGAAAAAAATTTAACTTTTTTTGAAGGTTAAGAATTTTGCAGCCCATGGAATCTCAGTTAACGCTGAGGTTCTGGAATACTCAGTTAACTGAGTGACCACTGGAAAAGGGACGGCAGCCTAATGTGAGTGTATGACGAGAATGATGGGGTCTGCCAGCTCTCGGGTACGTGATCGACCAGTGCATGTAGAGTTCTGTGAACGAGGTTTCATGGAGCCAGGAGTAAATGAAAGGACACAAGGCCCTGACTGACTGGTAATAAATACTTCGATGGATTATAAAGATGGGTGGTGACTGTAATAAGAGTTTTGGGAGTCAAACAATATTTTTACATCATAAGTTAACGAGGAGCTTTTTTCAAAGCCTGGGATTGTTTTCATATGACAAAGGATGCCAGGATAAAATAAATGTTAAGCTTTCAGGGCTGGAGGTCAATGGCAAAGCCTTATTCATCCCAATCTGCTACACCTAACTTGGCTGGTGAGCGCGTCAATGTTCATGAATGTTCTGGAGTGAATAATTAATTGTCCATCCTCCCTATTCACTGAAGCTATTTTATGGCTTCTCCTTAGTGCACATTTAATCCAATCAGCATTATTGATAAAGATATTATGCAAGGCACTGTCATTGTTTCAACCTTCCTTCTCCTCCCATAAATCCTACTTCCTATATGATATTGATGGTCGAATTTCAGAATGGAATCAAGTTAATTCAAGAAAAATGTACAGATGGAGAAAAAGACAGGGAAAGGCACAATATATAGACGACTAATCGAGGAAAGATAAACAAAAAAATGGGCAGGAGGTTCAGCCAAAGAAAAGTAAATAAAAATTATAAAAATAAAAGTGTTTTTCAACTTAAAGAAATGAGCTTTTAAGCCAAAAGACCCACATCTAGGTGCGGGGCTGCGAGCTTTACGTAACCGAGGTGAAAAAGGAGGTAAAATGGTCAAGACTGCGGAAAAAGAAAATCACTAAATAAATTGCATCAGCAGTATTGGATGCAAAGTGCAATAGAGCAAACCTGTCAAATTATTGGCGGGATATTATTGAAATACTTGTTAGAGATAGCGACTCTGTCTTTTGTGCTCACACTAAAGATACATATTCTATATAATGGTAATTTATTAACCAACGCATTAGACACCATTGCTGCTCAACCCATTTCAGATATTTTGAGCTGTTTTGAGAGAAATCCTAAGGAAATGGTTGGTTTTCTTTTAAAACTTCGTTATCAATGGTAGTTAGTTTGGGTAAAGAGGACATACACTCTGGAATTTTTTTCTTCTGCCAAATTTCTACTCATCCGTTGACTGTATAACCAGTGATAGTTTTCTTTTAAAGCTTTGCAGATTCTCTGGTTTCTTTCCTGCACGTTAAAATATTTTTCCTCATTCATGCGTGCATTGACCTTTATGGAGGGCATACCATATACCACCCACTGTGATGGCTGGCACAGAAGCCAGATAAAGTGCATTTTTTGCCTTCATGGAGCTTATAGCCTGTAATCTGAGTGGGTGTAGTTGTTCAGATAGCCAAATAAGAAAATAGGTGATGAAAATCCAGCTTGGTAAGTGCTACGATCTAGTATGAAAAGTGGGCTGCACAGCTCCTGGGATGGCTAGCTATTTCAAACTGGAAATGGGACTCCAGAGAAATCTTCCTAGAGGTGAGGACATTGGCGGGCAGTCAGGAATTTTAAGAAAGGAGGCATCTGGTTGAAACGAAGCTAAGAAACTGGAAGAACTTTGCACACAGAGGAAGCATCACATCCAAAGTCCAAGTGTGAGAGGCTTGTGGAGTAGAAGGACCCCCTCTTGGTTAGAGATGGGGAAGGGGGAGGTCAACGGGTGCTAGATCAGTAATACCTGGACTGACATGCTAAGCCATTTGCACTTAGACTTGAAGATCACAGGAGCACTGAAATGTTTTAATGGGGGAGAGGCATAATCAAATGTACGGTTGATGAGAAGGATACTCTGGTGAGTGGAGTGTTTCACACTGGGGCAGAATCAAAGGCGGGAAGGTCACTTGGGCTGTTTCCGTGGAACAGACAAGAATGATGGAAGAATAAACTGTATCAGGAAAGAGAAATAGAGGATTCACAAGATCCTGTAGGCATTTTGAGAGGGTTTCATGGTCTGTTGTTATATGGAGGGCAAGAATAACTCTGGGGTTTCTGGAATGAGCAGTTGGGTAGATGGTGAACGATCTTGAAAAATACAGACACTGGGTAAAGGGTCAATTTCGGGGTAAAGGGATAAATTTGTTTCCGTTTTCAAACAAAAGATCTCGTATTTATGACTGAACCAACACAAGCAGACGCATAGAAACAAATCTTTTTCCCCATAAAACCCATCCAGTTACGCGGACGGTAGTGTTGTTTACAGTGATAGGAAATGAGCAAGTGACCTGGATACAGCATAAATACGTGTGCCGTCTCCTGTGTGAGTCCTTACAGACCAGCCTGGTTCTTCGGCGTTTCCATGGAAACAGTTGGTGACAAAAGATCACCTGGGAAAATGTGTGAGGAGCTCACCTAGGGAGCTCTAACTCCCAGCAATGAGCTGGGGAAAAGGATTCCAAGAATGAAGGAAGCTGGACTAGCAGAAAGGGAGAGTCAAGTTCAAGAGCATGGAAACAGGGAAGAGAGTTTCAGAACAAAGAGGCTTGACAAGCCCTATTTAATGTTGCAGAGAAAACTAGCAAAGATAACGACAGAATTTTTGAAAACTAGCGAAGATAATGACAATTTTTTGTTGTTGCATTTTGCAACGGAGAAATCATTCGTGACCTTAGCCAGACCAAGATACAGTTACCGTAAATAATTCTGTGTTTGAAAACATGTTGTAAAAGGTTTCGGGGTACAGCCTTTGTCACTCTTCACTTTTGGTGTATGATGGATTCTGACATTGAAGCCATTTTGTCTAGACACGTGAGTGAGGACACGGCTGCAGGTCTAGATTTTTCCTCCCCTGGCGGGGAGAGGGAGATGGAGTTCCCTGACTCTTACTTCCTTGGTTGTCCTGGCTTTGTGCAGTTACACAAAATTACACATCTCTGAGAGATGCTGATGCGGAGGCTGGCGTCACCGTGCACCTGGACCCTGCATCTTCGTATTAAGAGAAGATCTCCATGTCTGCACTCCATCAGATCCTTCCCAGCTCTCATCTAAGACATTGCCAGTTTTCTTTGAAGATTTTACTTATTCATTTTGAGAGAGAGAGCACAAGCCCGCGGGAGGGGCAGAAGGAGAGGGAGAAGCAGGCTCCCCACCGAGCAGGGAGCCAGATGTGGTATTTGATCCCAGGACCCTGAGATCCTGACCTGGCCCGGAGGCTGACACTTAACCAACTGAGCCACCCAGGCACCCCAACATTGCCTTTTTTAAAAAAACAAAAAAACCCTCTTTTATTGTGCTGAGTTATTTTTTCTCCCCTCTTCCAATTTTGTTATGTTCTATTATTCCCAGCCATTTACTGGAATAAACAAAATCATTTTATTGAATTTTTATTTTCTTGCTCATTTGGACTTTCTCCCACTTACCTTCTTCCTTCCTTCCTTCCTTCCTTCCTTCCTTCCTTTCTCTTACCTTCCTTAATCTTTATAATTACATTATTGAGTTAGTAAGTTTTAGATTCTTCTAAATTTATTCTAGGGTCTCCAAATTTGTTCTGTCTTTTTCGTATACATCTTTTTACTCTACCAGCTTCAAAACTCAGAGGTTCAAGATGATGAGTGCTAACGCAGGCCGCCCTCCAGGAAAGCCTTGCCTTGCACAGTGCATTTAGTTGGTCAGGTGTTTGCTGAACGCTTCCTGTGTGCTTTGCATTGGCTAGACTCTGAGGTGGGACGGTATCTAAAAAGGATATGGAATTCTCGAATTTAATGAAACAAACAACGCGACTAAAACTTGTGAGATAACTAGCAAACATTATTCAATTTAGCATAAAAAATTTTACATACATTTTTATATTGTAATATCCATTATTATTTATGCATGTTTAAATACCTATATCTCTATCTTTTAAAAAATATTTATGTATTCTTAGAGCATGTACATGAGCCGGAGGGGCAGAGGGCGAGGGAGAGAATCTCAGGCAGGCTCCACACCGAGCGGGGAGCCCCCCAGCAGGACTCCATCTCACCACCCTGAGATCAGGACCTGAGCCTAAAGCAGGAGTCGAGGATTCACTGACTGCATCACCCAGCTTCCCCTCTACCTGCCTACCTGCCTACTTTGGCTTCCCTTCATTAGCAAGAGTCCTTGGAACAACAGAACACATTATTTAATGAAGTATTAGATTGTGTCACCATGTACTAAGTTTTACTCATTGTGATGAGATGGAAAATTCTTTGGGAAGGAGCCAGCGCTCTTAATACCCAAATTGCTTCTGATATAGGGCTCCTACCTGCTTCTGGGAGCCCGGCCAGATGCGCTGCTCCAGGGCTTCGCTCCTCCTGTGGCCAAGGCCTCCTGTGCCCTGTGTCGTCATCTCCAGCGGCCCTGAGGAGTGGGTCACAGCCCCTGAGGCCATTCTGCCCCCCCAGCCAGCCACAGGAGGCCACAGGTGGCAAGGAGGTCTGCAGGGGGTGCCTGGGTGGCTCAGTTGTTAAGTGTCTGCCCTGGACTCAGGGCGTGATCCCGGCGTTCCAGGATCAGCGTTCCAGGATCGAGCCCCACATCAGGCTCCTCCGCTGGGAGCCTGCTTCTTCCTCTCCCACTCCCCCTTCTTGTGTTCCCTCTCTCNTTTCTTTCCTGCACGTTAAAATATTTTTCCTCATTCATGCGTGCATTGACCTTTATGGAGGGCATACCATATACCACCCACTGTGATGGCTGGCACAGAAGCCAGATAAAGTGCATTTTTTGCCTTCATGGAGCTTATAGCCTGTAATCTGAGTGGGTGTAGTTGTTCAGATAGCCAAATAAGAAAATAGGTGATGAAAATCCAGCTTGGTAAGTGCTACGATCTAGTATGAAAAGTGGGCTGCACAGCTCCTGGGATGGCTAGCTATTTCAAACTGGAAATGGGACTCCAGAGAAATCTTCCTAGAGGTGAGGACATTGGCGGGCAGTCAGGAATTTTAAGAAAGGAGGCATCTGGTTGAAACGAAGCTAAGAAACTGGAAGAACTTTGCACACAGAGGAAGCATCACATCCAAAGTCCAAGTGTGAGAGGCTTGTGGAGTAGAAGGACCCCCTCTTGGTTAGAGATGGGGAAGGGGGAGGTCAACGGGTGCTAGATCAGTAATACCTGGACTGACATGCTAAGCCATTTGCACTTAGACTTGAAGATCACAGGAGCACTGAAATGTTTTAATGGGGGAGACGCATAATCAAATGTACGGTTGATGAGAAGGATACTCTGGTGAGTGGAGTGTTTCACACTGGGGCAGAATCAAAGGCGGGAAGGTCACTTGGGCTGTTTCCGTGGAACAGACAAGAATGATGGAAGAATAAACTGTATCAGGAAAGAGAAATAGAGGATTCACAAGATCCTGTAGGCATTTTGAGAGGGTTTCATGGTCTGTTGTTATATGGAGGGCAAGAATAACTCTGGGGTTTCTGGAATGAGCAGTTGGGTAGATGGTGAACGATCTTGAAAAATACAGACACTGGGTAAAGGGTCAATTTCGGGGTAAAGGGATAAATTTGTTTCCGTTTTCAAACAAAAGATCTCGTATTTATGACTGAACCAACACAAGCAGACGCATAGAAACAAATCTTTTTCCCCATAAAACCCATCCAGTTACGCGGACGGTAGTGTTGTTTACAGTGATAGGAAATGAGCAAGTGACCTGGATACAGCATAAATACGTGTGCCGTCTCCTGTGTGAGTCCTTACAGACCAGCCTGGTTCTTCGGCGTTTCCATGGAAACAGTTGGTGACAAAAGATCACCTGGGAAAATGTGTGAGGAGCTCACCTAGGGAGCTCTAACTCCCAGCAATGAGCTGGGGAAAAGGATTCCAAGAATGAAGGAAGCTGGACTAGCAGAAAGGGAGAGTCAAGTTCAAGAGCATGGAAACAGGGAAGAGAGTTTCAGAACAAAGAGGCTTGACAAGCCCTATTTAATGTTGCAGAGAAAACTAGCAAAGATAACGACAGAATTTTTGAAAACTAGCGAAGATAATGACAATTTTTTGTTGTTGCATTTTGCAACGGAGAAATCATTCGTGACCTTAGCCAGACCAAGATACAGTTACCGTAAATAATTCTGTGTTTGAAAACATGTTGTAAAAGGTTTCGGGGTACAGCCTTTGTCACTCTTCACTTTTGGTGTATGATGGATTCTGACATTGAAGCCATTTTGTCTAGACACGTGAGTGAGGACACAGCTGCAGGTCTAGATTTTTCCTCCCCTGGCGGGGAGAGGGAGATGGAGTTCCCTGACTCTTACTTCCTTGGTTGTCCTGGCTTTGTGCAGTTACACAAAATTACACATCTCTGAGAGATGCTGATGCGGAGGCTGGCGTCACCGTGCACCTGGACCCTGCATCTTCGTATTAAGAGAAGATCTCCATGTCTGCACTCCATCAGATCCTTCCCAGCTCTCATCTAAGACATTGCCAGTTTTCTTTGAAGATTTTACTTATTCATTTTGAGAGAGAGAGCACAAGCCCGCGGGAGGGGCAGAAGGAGAGGGAGAAGCAGGCTCCCCACCGAGCAGGGAGCCAGATGTGGTATTTGATCCCAGGACCCTGAGATCCTGACCTGGCCCGGAGGCTGACACTTAACCAACTGAGCCACCCAGGCACCCCAACATTGCCTTTTTTAAAAAAACAAAAAAACCCTCTTTTATTGTGCTGAGTTATTTTTTCTCCCCTCTTCCAATTTTGTTATGTTCTATTATTCCCAGCCATTTACTGGAATAAACAAAATCATTTTATTGAATTTTTATTTTCTTGCTCATTTGGACTTTCTCCCACTTACCTTCTTCCTTCCTTCCTTCCTTCCTTCCTTCCTTCCTTTCTCTTACCTTCCTTAATCTTTATAATTACATTATTGAGTTAGTAAGTTTTAGATTCTTCTAAATTTATTCTAGGGTCTCCAAATTTGTTCTGTCTTTTTCGTATACATCTTTTTACTCTACCAGCTTCAAAACTCAGAGGTTCAAGATGATGAGTGCTAACGCAGGCCGCCCTCCAGGAAAGCCTTGCCTTGCACAGTGCATTTAGTTGGTCAGGTGTTTGCTGAACGCTTCCTGTGTGCTTTGCATTGGCTAGACTCTGAGGTGGGACGGTATCTAAAAAGGATATGGAATTCTCGAATTTAATGAAACAAACAACGCGACTAAAACTTGTGAGATAACTAGCAAACATTATTCAATTTAGCATAAAAAATTTTACATACATTTTTATATTGTAATATACATTATTATTTATGCATGTTTAAATACCTATATCTCTATCTTTTAAAAAATATTTATGTATTCTTAGAGCATGTACATGAGCCGGAGGGGCAGAGGGCGAGGGAGAGAATCTCAGGCAGGCTCCACACCGAGCGGGGAGCCCCCCAGCAGGACTCCATCTCACCACCCTGAGATCAGGACCTGAGCCTAAAGCAGGAGTCGAGGATTCACTGACTGCATCACCCAGCTTCCCCTCTACCTGCCTACCTGCCTACTTTGGCTTCCCTTCATTAGCAAGAGTCCTTGGAACAACAGAACACATTATTTAATGAAGTATTAGATTGTGTCACCATGTACTAAGTTTTACTCATTGTGATGAGATGGAAAATTCTTTGGGAAGGAGCCAGCGCTCTTAATACCCAAATTGCTTCTGATATAGGGCTCCTACCTGCTTCTGGGAGCCCGGCCAGATGCGCTGCTCCAGGGCTTCGCTCCTCCTGTGGCCAAGGCCTCCTGTGCCCTGTGTCGTCATCTCCAGCGGCCCTGAGGAGTGGGTCACAGCCCCTGAGGCCATTCTGCCCCCCCAGCCAGCCACAGGAGGCCACAGGTGGCAAGGAGGTCTGCAGGGGGCGCCTGGGTGGCTCAGTTGTTAAGTGTCTGCCCTGGACTCAGGGCGTGATCCCAGCGTTGCAGGATCGAGCCCCACATCAGGCTCCTCCGCTGGGAGCCTGCTTCTTCCTCTCCCACTCCCCCTTCTTGTGTTCCCTCTCTCGCTGGCTGTCTCTATCTCTGTCAAATAAATAAATAAAATCTTTAAAAAAAAAAAAAGGAGGTCTGCAGGACTGTCGCTGGGGAGTCTGGCTGTTCTCATGCTCTTGGCGCTCAGACTTGGTTCTTGAAGACTTAAGATTGCGTGTCCCGGTTCTGTGTAGAGGAGGTGATGGGAGGGGAGGCACACAGATGGCCCAGGACAAGCACAGAGGCAGCCTCGGGTCTCCAGCCTCAAGAAACCAAGGGCTGCATTGCGGTGCACTTGGAATATTGAAGAAATCATCCCAAGAGTAGTCTCTCTCAAGAGTTGATGGATGATACGATGATATCGTGGTTTCATCCGGTGGAAAGCGTCTGTTGCAATAGGAGATGATCCTGTTATGAATCTTTTTCTGAAGGATTTTAGATTATCCAGAGAATATTTTTGATCTAGGTGTCTTTTAACAGAAACTGCGATTTCTGTGTATTGGTAATAGAGTGACACCCATGTGATGAGGACCCCTGGAATTCTACCTGGTTTTTCACAGCTGTGATCTGCAGCCGGAGCATGCCCATAAATGAGTGGGTGTCTAGCTGATGGGGGTGCTGTGGGCCAGCTTCTGCCCTTGCCACATCCCCCCGTCCCTCCTCACCGCAGCCCTGGGAAGTAGATACTCGCCTGAACTGAAAATTAGGAGGGAACAGAGGTACCAAGGGCTCCGGTCATTGCCGGAGATCACCCAAATAGCAAGAAACAAGGTCGGCATGTGAATTTTCACCGGAATGCCACTTCTCTCTAAGCTCCCCTTGTAAGCCACCCTCTCCTGATGGGATGGAAGCCTTGTGATTCTGTGGGTACAGATGCTATTCCAGTTGGTCTAGTTTCAAGTGTGGCGTAATGGACCCTCTCTGTTAGGGATGGTGTATCATTACTGGAGAGTTTGAAATCTTCTAAAAGATTTCAGGATTTGGAGATGGCAAGGTAGGAGCGAAAGGGCTGCAAGATCACCTTAGCTGCACTTCCTGCTCCCCAGGGCGCGCTCTCCAAATGCAGGGGTTGGGGAGGGTGGAGCAAAAACTGACCTCTCAACCCCTGCCCTTGGTGGAGGGCTAAGGCACTCCCATCTTTATCTTATCATAGATTTTGGTGTGTTTCTGTTTATCTAGGGAGGAGCTCTTAAACAAAAGCATTTGTTAAATACCTAATTGGGGAAAAAAGTATATTGACTTCCCTACTCTTAAGCAGCGATGTATTTGATACCATTTTCTGTAGGATTATTACAAAGCAGAGTGTGTATGAAGTCAGTTGACGCATTATGCTAATGCTGTTCGGTGCTTATATGAAACCTGCCAACGGAGAAGAGCTACCTGCTTGTAACTTTTCTTTCGTCACTTGAGGGTACATTAAAATTCTTTTTTCCAAATCATAAAATACATTTTTTTTTCTGTAGCCAATTTAGGAAATACAGAAAGGGGGGAAAACTACTTGAAAACCCGCTACCCACAGGTGACTTTTATGAATATTTTGTGCTCCTTTCTATTCCTGTATGTCTATTATACTTGGATGCAAGTTAAGTGATGAATTTTTTCCCCTTTAACCACTAGATTATGGGATAGTCTGGTTTTATTTTAACACTTTCCGGAAGCTATTCGGTGCACTTGTAAAATGCATAGCAGTTGGATTTAAAATACCGTTTTCCTAGAAAGTAATCAACATTCTTATAGAGAAATGAGGTGGTGAAAAATGGAGAAGGAAACAAGTCTCATTATTCTATCATGTGGATGGGAGGAGTATCATTTTCAGGACTTTCTATACAGTCTCATTCTTTCCATGCAAATAAGCATTTTTGTTCTTTAATGGTGTCATTTTGTTACAAGTCAGTACATCATGGAATAACTTTCCATACCAAATAATTGTATCACTTCCACTAATTTCTCCTAGAAGCATTTCTTTTTTAATCAGAAGGGAAGGAAAACATCTTTTCATTCAATAAAAAAGTCTAATGGTGTAACACATGTTTATTAAAAAAACATAATCCTGTTAGGTTATCAGAGAAAAAAAATACAGTAATACAAAATTCCACCATTCTGGAATAATCTCTTTGCTGTATACAGTTTCAGTTTTTTGGGTTTTTTGGTTTTTGGTTTTTGGGTTTTTTTGCTGTATATTACATACATACAATTTTTTTCTCACAAAACTGAGATATAATATATACTATTCTGTTACCAGATTATTTGAATATTTGGTCAGCTATTAACAATAAAAATAGTTGGGGTTAAATTTTTGAGGATATGCATAATGATTGCATTATAATAAGTCGTTCAGAGTAGAATTACTGGACCAAAGGATTGAGTGTTTTTAAGCTTTTCTGTAGGAATGAGCAAATTGATTTGTGCAAAGTTTGTATC